>NW_027142356.1:20970693-21000693 GCF_026170545.1 Melanerpes formicivorus | reverse complement strand
CACCAGTTTCTGCAGCCACTGTTGTTAGTCCCTTGGTTCATACTGACTTAAGCACACTTGACATCAATTGCATCAAGATGTGACATGTTTTATAAGAAAAAGAAAAAAAAAAACATTTAAAATTAAAAAAAAAATATTTTTAGGTATTTTCACAAACAAAAACTGGCTTTTAAATAAATTTGCTTCCATAATGGTTGACTGTGATGAAAGAGAAAAGAAAAGAAGACAAAAAAGAAAGAAAAATGAAATCTAGACTGTGGGGAAGTGGTATAAGAAAATAAGACTTAAGGCATCAGTTCCATATTTTTCAAAGCCAAATATGTCATGTTGAGAAGAGAAGAAATAATAATTAAAAGGTTCAAATCTTGTAATTTAATATTGTTATTAAAACTTTGCTGTATATCCTATTCTTTAACATTTGGTGTTAATATAAAATTACTTGGCAATGCTTGACATTTGAAATAAACTTTTTTCTATGGTTTTATTGCAAGTGTTCCATTAATTTTACTAGCTCCAGTTGGGTTATAGAGAGTCTGAAATCTCAAAGGACACTGTCAAGGTTGGGTCTATGTTTTACTTTTTGGCAGTGTCATCACCCCCAGCTCACAGGAATCTGCTCAACGGTTGTTGCTTCAGGTGAGCCCAATCTGTGATGCTCACATAAGTGTTTTGAACTCTGCAGATCAAGGTCTGGGTTGGAGTGGTACTTGATACCAGCACATGAGGAGTCAGATAGGTGCTGATTTAGAGTTCCTCTTAACTCTGGCTTGCAGGGACTTGGAACCAAATCTTTGGATCACTATCTCTACTTTTGTACAATCGCATTCATAAATATATATACAGAGAGAGAAGAAGACTATTGGTAAAAAAAATATAAATGGCAAACAAAAATAGTGTTAAATATTTCTTGGGTGTGAAACAAATGCAATTCTCAAATTGTTCCTTTAAGGAAGCAGTTTGCAAACTACTTCCAAAAGCAGTAACTAGTAAAGTTCTTTGTTATGGAAAAAAAACCCAAAACCTTGGCAATGTCTTTTTGAATTAAGATTGATAACTCAAATTAGATGCAAGTCTGTACTGATACAAATCTTCCTGATCCTTAATCATTAAGAATATTCTTTGCTATCTCAAGTTATGAGATGTTTTAGTTATATGTATTTAAAAATGATAACTACTTACTAAGCAAAAAGCAATCCTAGGAGGGGTGCAATAACGTTAACTTAAATGCTAATGCAAATCCAAGCAACATAAAGTTTCTCTAGCTTTCCCTGTAAATAAAATGTTGAAAAGCTTACATTTTTCTGCATTGTGGATACATTGCCTCATGCAGTGTCAGTAAATATTTATTTTATTTTAAACTGAATAAAATTTTAAATATGACTCACAGTTTTAGTTGGAGTCCATTTCTTAGGTTTACTGAACATGGGAGAAGACTGAGCATTTATCAGGAACTTGAAATTCCTCCTTGTGGTACGAGCTCTGAGCCTGTTTCTACAAGCACGTGAACACCGTGTATCCTCTCGGTGCAGTCAGCAGAAGAGGCATATACAGTGTTTGCAGTGTCAGACTTAACCAGTAATCCATAGGTGTTCTGTGCATTACTCCTCATGAAGAATGTTGGGGGATGCATTCTGATTTTTAATGTTCAATGCTAGAATGACCAAACTAAAATAATACTCATATGGTAATCTAAACTTTTTGAAAAAGTAGAATTTCATTACTGTATACAGTGGAAAGCTATTTATTGTACCTCTGGGCTTACTCCTCTAAAAATCATAGTGTAAAGAAAAAACTTTGTCAAGCCTGAACTGATGTATATAACTGAAATAATGTAAAGTTATATTTTCATGTTTTTATACTTAACAACATGATGGGACTACATAATGTATGAGTATTTCAATTACAGATAATGTTGATTGGATAATACACATCTCAGTTAAAAAGCAGTAATCATAGTTTAATATCCATGTTACAGTACATCAGTATATTGCTATATAAAGTATGTCTGTGTGCATTTAATTGAAAAGTAGTCAAGAGTGATGAAAGCTGTCCAAGGGTTTTTTTATTCATTTTATATGAAAACTGTTATGGAGCAACCAAAATGTTTATGGACTCAAACTTGTGTAAATTTCAAAATGTCCTTTTACTGTAGCTTTTTGTTTACAGTACAGTATCTTATTTTCTGCTTTGTTAAATGAGTAACAGTACAAAGCTGGACATACACTTTCTAAGACATTAACATTCCCATTTTTTCATGTATACCTATATGACAGAAAATGCTTCTGATTTTATTTTTCAATCTAACACATGATGGCTTTTCTGGAGTGTTGTATAAACTTAAATCATACATAAAAAATCTTCTTTAAAAAAAAAGGCAAAAGGCCTTTAATGTCTGCTTAGTATTATTGAAATCTTGTTTCTTATTTATTATAAATGTATTTTCCAAAGATGCGTAGAGCAAACCTGTTTGTCCCCATAGACATGAAGTTACCTTGAAGAGTTTTACAAGGAGAGTATAAATCTTCCCCCAGGTCATCTTGTCACTCAAGGGTAAACTTACTGTAGTTTGCATTATTGCTAAACAAAGTAATGTAACTTTCTTGCCAGCAGTATAATTGTATTTCTGGAATGTTTCTTGATCATGGTTATAATGGTACTTTACAAATTGTCAGCTTGAATCAGTGTTTCTTTACTTCAGCAGATTGTTGATGTGTCCAGAACAGAGAAATAAGTATGGCAAGTATTTATTAGTATATTGCTACTAAAGATTAACGGCAAGAAAGAGTTTTCACTATATTGGCAAACAAATTGAGGTTGCAGTGGTTTGCAGTGTGAAACATTTAATGTTTTTACTTAAACTTACGATACATTTTATCAGTGTGTTTCTAGGCTATCAGCCTTCTCATTGGCTGATAGATGTAGACAGCATCTTCACACAAAGTCCCATGCAAAAATATTTGTACTTCAAAATACAAATACATGATTTTAGCTATCACATGTTACAGTTAGCTATATGAATACAGGGGTCACCAGCAAAACAGATTCAACAGCAGCTGTTCTGCATGATACCCCTAGAGGCTACTCAGACCTGTCTCCCAATACCCAAGTTCATTAAATCATTTTATTTAAGCTGTCATGAGATCATAACAATTCGCTGTCCATCAAGTCCAGATTGTGTTAGAATTGATATTTTATCAAGAACTTAGAATGAAGTTTGGCAAATAACTTAGCCGTAAACATTTTCCTTTGAACATTTCCCCTCCCATTAGTTGTAGATTATAGAGACTACTAGAGTACTAAATATCATTGTGAGACATAACAGGGAATTGTAATGGCACCAAGGTGACAAATTTCACTCAGTCTGTGCTCACTATTGATCTTCGTGAAATTTCTGATCATATTATTCCTAATACTCTAAACCTTGGGGCTCCTTCAAATATATCAGTGGTAAAATTGCACTGACATTTTTCTTTTTTTGATTTTTAATGCTATCTTTCTTCTCTCCTGAATAAGTTTGGTAAGCACACCTACAGCTAATATCTGGAGACCTACAGGAACTTGAAGTGACAGCAGCTTAATAACAGTTTCAGTTAATTCCTACTTATGTTTGATGCATGTCAACTCTTTGTACCCTGAACTAATCGTAATACTTGTAGTGCATCTTTTGTTTTAAAGGTTTCTTCGAAGTAGCTAATATCACTTTGATGATCACAACTTGAGTTGGAGTCATGTGCTTTAACATAAAATTTATTGAATTGATATTCTTAGGGGGGGAAAAAAAGGAAAACTTTAAAACACAACTTCTGTAAACAAGTGGCAAAATAATAGAATGTACGAAGATACGGTACAAAAGTTCTGAGAATTACAAGTCTAACTCACCTGCCACTTCTACATATCACAGGGCATTCCCACAGTCCTTAATTATATTATTAGGGGACTTTCATGCTCTCTTTCTTTCCTGCCTTCTCTACATGCAGTTAGTTCTGATACATAACTTTTTTGTTATGTATTAGAATATGTATAAAATAACGTAGTTTTAAAAATAATTGATTTGGCAATCACTAGTTATGCTTATTATATCTCATTGCATATGTCTCTGTATTAAAGAAACAGTGATGATAAGGGTGGGAAACAGCTCAAGTCATCTGAGTGAAACCCTGAATTCAAATGGCATCATCCACTGCTCTGTTCTTCTGTCAGTCTCCTTTGTACACCTCTTAATGCTAATGAAAATTTGGCTACCTCTATAGGCAGCTCACTGCTTTACTTACCTCAGTGGTAAGAAAATCCTGTATACCTATAAGAAAAGCAATTCCACATAATTGTCTAGTGAATGACTTCATAGCATTTGCCCAACGTTTGTGTTCACAACACACTTAAAATTCTCACTCAACAGGAAAGGACCATTGCTGCATGCCATACATGTAGATAAAAAGTTCATTTTTCATTTGTCATTATTTTTAACAAATGCTGACTTTTCAATACTGACCTGTGTTACAGTATTTTCTCTTCCTAGTCTTCCAGCTGAAGACTGTGATTTGAAGTATGTATCTAAATTAAAATCAGTTTTATTTGTTGTAAAGATCCCAAGCCTCATTTTGAAGAAGTATATTGTAGAACAGGATAGGGCTGCTAAACGTTAGTGCCTAGACATTCATTGAAATAATCTCCAACTAGTTCATATCTAGAGGTGGGGGAAATGGTTGAAAGAAACAGGTTTCAGTAGATCACATAAGCTGTGCAGGATCATGCTGCTACCTTTGCATCTTTCCATGCGCAGAATGCTAGCGGGTGTGCAAAACTGGGATAGCAGATAGAAACATAGCTTTATGTCATTATTTTGTCTTCCCTCAATCATAAAAGCTGAAGGAGCATTCAAAAGAGACATTGGATTTATCTCTGTTTTCTAAAAACAGAAAATACACTCACAACTGTTGAATTTTTTTTTTTCCTTTCAAAAACACACAGTTTTGAAATAATAATTCTTTACTTTAGTTTATGGTAAATGCTGCTTAGAATTGGAAAATAAAATCTAATTCCAGAATAATTTACTGTTAGCGATGTGTATGCATACTAGCTTCTTAGAAGGGGACAGCCCAGAGTGCTTTTGGTGTGTGCTTCATGTGCTGAAGCATCAAGAGCACTTAGAGGCTCTTGTGTGACACCTTTTAACAGAATTTTCAAGTTGCATTGTTACTGCCTGCCTTCAGCACCATGTTCTCTGACTTAAAAGAAGAGTTAAAGAGGTCCAGCTGTAGCTTTTTCATTTTATACTATGCTTTACAAATAACAATAGTCTTTCAATAGTTGATTTCTTTATGAGTTTCATTATAGATGACAAATACATTTTAAGTTACCTCATGCTCTAAGTAGTGGAATAAGAAATGTTTTTTCTAGTTTTGAAAAAGTAGGGGTTTTTTATACTGTTACAACAACTAAAGACACAATAATACAAAGTACATGATTTTGACTCAGGTTCTTACTTTTATATTTGTTATTGTTGGTCTTAGTAATTTCACAAAACTGTGGGAAGAATACAAGATACCTGTAGCTGGAATTCATCATTCAGGTTTTCTGCTACTGTGTGTTATAAATAAGCAGAGTTGCTGGTATATAAAAATTAAGACTGCAGATGTTCTGACATATTACTATATATAGAGAGAGAACTATATATATCTATACATAACATACAGAAATGCAATAGTAAAGCTACTGCTGAGTTTGATAAGGCCATCCTTAAAATTGATAACCACAGCAATAAGTCATAGTAAGGCCAGTAGCTAGAGGAAGGTTCATAAGTAAGTGCCTTACCACCTTCACTTTGGATAAATACGGAATCTTACATTTCTGTAGGACAGTGAGTCCCTATGGGACTCAGCAGCAACTCCCATAAAGCTGGTGTAACTCCTGTGATTGTCTTTGTTCTCAGTGACAGGATTAAGTCCTACAGAACTTGTGAGAAAAATAGGCTCTTCCACACTACCTTCAGCCTACACAAAAAGATCAAATGAAAACTACTGCACGTCATTGCCTCTCCCTTCAGCAGCAGGGATGGTGGATTTATGTGTATGAATATATATGCCTAACTTTTCAAATTACAGTCTTGCCTGTTTAAAAATCCACATGATCTGAGAGGCTCAAGTTTATTGAGATCTAAAATTACATGACCAAGGATATGCAAAACATTGCTGCTTTTTTTTTAATTTTTATTTTTATTTTCCAAACAAAGACCTCACTTAATGCCTCTGTAACAAAGTACTGGACATTGGCAGGGCTGGATACTACACTACCTACTTTGAACATCGTGCAATAATGTATACTCCTATGGTGCTGTGGCAGAATTCTGTCCACATTTTGTATTACTTTTTACTGGCATAGACAAATAAGATATAGGAGCTCACTCTCACAGTGTAGACTTGGCAGATAATTTTCTGGCAATTTCTACTGATTGGTTATATCTTTGGCATCACCATGTTCTTTAAATCTGCAGCTTCTAAATACAGAAATAAAGCATGTGATGTGTCTTTTATAAAGCCATTATCTTCAGTGAGAGCAGGACTAATTTTCTTCATCCTGGTGGCTATTCTTACCTAAAGTGCTTGTTATCCACAAAGAATAGTTTTCACTTTTTCTTCACTGTATGCTCTTGCCTATTCTAGGTAAGACTTAAAAATACATAAATATAGGAATTTTATTTTGGTGTTTTTTTAGTGTTATAGATCCACAATTAGATTTGGGAGGTTTAAATCTGTTCAGCTTATAAGCTGCTTTCTGTAGATCTTTGTCATTTTATACTTGCAATTTACTTTTTGATCTTTTATCATTGGGGGAAATTTTAGCACATTGAGGAAAAAAGATAACATTGCATACCCTGCTTGCTGTTTTGAGTCATTCAAAGTCCTTCATTTGATGATTATGTCCCATGACTCACACCTCTTAAAGACTTCTCTAACAGCAGAGACACTCTTAAGAAGAGTGAAGTAATATGTGTAAGTTGGATCCTGCCTTTCTGAAGTCCAGGGAAGCTGGGGTGTTAGACCCAAGTCTGACCCTCCAGTTATCTCTGTGTAGTCAAACAGTTATCTACCCTGGGATCACTGCACTTGCACTTATGCTAGCAAAACTGAATTTTTACCATGGTCATGATGCAAAAACTATTTCTCCACTATGAACATGATGCAGAGGGGATGACTTGTTCCCTGTCCGCACTTGGGTGAGAAGCTTATTTCCTTCCCTGAAGTACAGCCATTGATATTCTTCAGATTCAGGATGTAACTTAAGAAAAATTGCATTAATTTAAAACAATCATTTATTGCCTCAGCATAGAGGAAACTTGACATTTACCCTCACTTAAGAAAACAAAGCACAGCCACCTTGACTGACTGGACAGCTTTATGGTGATTTTTATCACAGGGCAAAAAGCCACTGTATCTATGAATTAAGACATCATACATTGTCATAGAAGAAAACATGTAAGCTTCCACATAGATAGGCTCATGCAACTGTAGATACTATTTTTTGGTGAGATTATAGTGTGTGAGCAGCCTTTCTCTATGCATGTTGTTATATGCTATGTAAATCAGAGGGTTTTGGCTTGCTGAGTGATTTTTCTGTGGTGTCCAACCTGTATAATAATACATCTATACAAATAACACAATGTGTTATTATTTTTTTAAAATAATTTCCTTTGATTACTTACACAAACCTAAGTTAAAAGGAATACAAATAATTGAAGTGTGAAGCAAAACTGCTCAGTATGACTCACTTGATCTATGCTATTTTCTTTTTTTGAGGTATCTGTAGGAGAAACAATGTCTTGTTAGAAGCCATAGAGAACAAAAGAGTGGGTAAGAGTGTGTAACCCAAACTTCAGTAGTGTAGCTGAATCACAATGAGTGTAGCCTTTGGGTTTTAACAGTGAGACCAATCCAGCTTCTAGGTATTAGCTATTTTAGGCTCATTTGTGAAATTGTTACAGGCCAGACTTAATGATTAGCTAAATCCAGGCCCTTTTCTGGCTGCCCACCTTAAATCAGTTTGTGGGGTTAAACATCAAATCTGGGCATAAACTAGGCTGTTTTCATTCCGAATAAGGAGGTTATGTTGCTTTTCAGCTATGTTGTTTTGTATGTTAAAATCAATGTTTCAACACCTGACTTAGAGTAATTATTTTTCTTTACTTTCCTTGCTGCCTGTACTCTTCAATTGGTAAAATGTGTTTACTGAGGGAAAACATGGATTAGTCGAGCCAGTATGTGTTTTAAGACACTGTCTATTTTCTCCTGAAAATAGAGAATGCTTCATGCTATAGCAGAGAAGAAAGATATGAGGAACTGTTGCAAGAGGACTTAGGTGAGATTTTTTTTGTTTTTAAAAAAAGTTTTCTCTTTTTACTTGTTTTCATTACAGCTTTTTGTAAAAAAAAGAAAATTAGTCATCTCTGTAATCACCCTCTGCTGTTACATGCTCTGATGGCATTAGTTGGCTTCACTGAAGCTACCTGGATGCATTGGAAAACTCTCCAATGTTCATGTAGATAGATGTTAGAAGTGCCCAGTGTAATTATAGATGTTTTCTGTCTGATTTAATTTCCATCTGCATGTGATTGTTCATTCATTTTGTACAATTTGTTTGTGGTGCAGCTACAGACCCAGTGGTCAATGGGGAAAAGAGTAAATATGTTATTTCTTAAAAGAGAAGTGTGGAATATGACTCTTGAAAAGAGCTTGGAACAGTGTGCATGTGAATTAATGCATGTCCTCCTCCTGCAGAATTCCATCATCATTGCATACCATTTGCAATTTCTAGTATAGGCAAATCTTCCACAATACATTTGCTCATCAAAATCTTCACCCTGCAGAGCTTCGCTCATGTTTAAATCCAGATCCTAAAGAATTAATCATAAATTTAAGTCCTGTAATCAAAGTACCTGAGGAAAACTGATTTTTATAATAGACCTTTTGACACAAAGAGGCGAAACCAAATCATTTAGGATGTTTCTTCTACCTGAACATCAGAAACAGCATAGTACTATTACTTGATTTTACTGTGAATTTTCATCCATTATTGTCTCCCTGTCTGAAACATCTTGCACACTGTTTTTCTCCCTCTTATCAAGAAAAAGATGATACATGGGACATCATGAGTATATTTCTTAAACTCTCTGCAGATAGTTACATTTGTATGTATAGGTTCCTGTCTATTTCTCCTCTTAATTCCTCTGAGATCTTTACAGCTGATAAGATTTAAATCTTCCAGACTTTTTCTGTATGTCTTTGTGCTGGAAACCTGTCTTGTAACCTGTTAACATTCTCTCATCAGCCATTAACAAATGATTAATGATGCCATTCAAATACAACATTTAATTTATATAAAACCTTGAGGCACATACAGCCTCATATTTGTTTATAAATAATTTAATATTTATGGCACTCTAAAGTGAAGACTTAAGTATGCAAGTTAGGATGCTGAGGATAAGAGATTATAAATAAATGAAGCTATAGGAGATGAAAAGGCAAAACATTGCAGGTGATTTCCATTGATACAATCATATACTCTGTTTTGATTTGCACTTCATGCTAAGGCTTCGATCTTCCATTCTAAATTCTCCTAATGAAAAATGGGAGTAAGTTATAGAAAAATATACTGTGGTTTCTGTCTGATAGTACTACTTACTCAAACTAAACAAATTTTGGCTCTAATGGTGATATCTGAGGAAAAGAAAACCTTTGCCCATGCGCATCGCATGCCACTGATTTTATTTAGCATAGAATTACTGCTTCTTGGAATATTTCCTTCACTTCTCTTTGAAAGGTCGTCCTTCAGAGAGACATGCAGCTGCAAACGTAAAATGCTTATTTGCAAGTGCCTGGAACTTGCTGAATCATTCTGTCATTGCCAAATAAGTATTTTGTGTATGTTTCAAATGTGAACTTGAAGAGGAAGTACATTTTGATAGCATTTGAGTTCCAAAATCAAGCTATTATACCTAGATGTATGAAAATTAGCTCTTAAATTAGTTTCTTGCCATGGCTTACCTCATAGGCTTCAATGTTGTCTGCAAGATGGGTTGGCCTTTTTTGTTGTTTTGTGTGTTGGTGATTGTTACAAATGATAGTAAGAACCATAAAATACAAACTTTTCATGTTAAAAAAACCGTTCCCGCTCCATTTGTCTGTGTGCTTGTGTTCAATCAACCGTGTAAAGTGTCTTATTTCAGCTGCATTCATTTGTAGTCAGGTATGTAATTTCCATGCTTATTTGGAGACTTTGTTAAATAAATTATGTAGCGATCACTGAATATGGAGTTCATCTTTTTGTTGTTCCTTCAGTTTGATTCAGACCTCAGACCTGGTTCAGTCATGATTTGTCGATAAAACTTATGGAGAGTGCACTGCCATTCCTCATGGTGGAAGCTGTTCATCCATCTATTTAACCTATATTTCATTTTACAAAACAAAGTTTAGCTGGCATAAGCAAAAAAGTATTTTACAAACCCCCGAACTGGTGCATTCTACTGCTTTGTAATCTGCATCAGATTCACTTCAAAAGCTTGTCTAACCAGATGTCTAATAAAGTATCATTGTATTAAGAATAATATTTTTTTATCTGTGGGTTACAATTTTTAGAGCTGCACAAAAGGCTTATTTTTCTTGATTAAAGTGCCAAGATTCTCACTTTTGGTGGGAATGTGCTTCTGCACAAGTAAGCCATATGTGACAGTGCAGAGCTGGATGACTGTCATGTCTTATGTAAGAGACCTCAATGAACGTAAGTCCTCTTTGAAGTAGAAGATACACTGGCATAGAGTTCCAGAGATTTCCTGTTTCCACACTAGTTTTAAAGGCAGAAGGATCCACATATGAAAAAAGCACTGCAAGAAGGACTGGGACTGGGCTGTTACGTGGCATAAAGTGCAAATACTTGTGTGTAGGAGTGCGAGCAGTGAGCCATTGGAAACTGGAACCTTTCCTGTATCCATCTGTTCTGTTCTCCATTCCACTTTTCTCTGCAGCTTCCACAGGGAAACTAGGGAAGATAATCACTCATTTTCTTATGCTTGAGAAACACCCTACCGCCTCACTTCAGGCATCAGGCATGGCTCATAAAAGCAGATTAGGCTGGTGAAAGCATCCTGAGCAGTTTTCACTATGATCTGTCTTATCTCTTGAATGTGCAGTATGCCTGGTATCTAAATTGAACAGTGAAAATCTCTTATAAACCATTTATCAGAGTTTTGCTCCATTCGTTTCTGTGGATGAAGGAGATGGCATTACCTAAGGAAATTTTACACTGGAAGGGGAAATCCAAAATAGTTTAGTATCAGTTCTGGTTTGATAGACAAATAATGACCCTGACACAAGGAGCGGAAAAGTCCTGGTGAAACTAACGTGATGATGTGAAGTTAAGATAAAAATGAAGATGAAACAATGAAAGAATTAGATGTGCTTGAGGACTGGAGTTACTGAAATAAGCCTGTTTAGCAAAAAATGACAGTCACTTTAATGCACTTGGTAGAAAAATTTAGGACAGCAGCAGATTAAAAGAGGGTCTGTTGTTTTGCTCCCAGTGCCAGCCAATAGTGAATGCCCCATAAAGAGTGAAGATTACACATGCAGTGTATTTTGTTAGGCTGCTTGTGTGGCCTCCGGTGGTTTGTGAGTCAGGGACTCCCTCACACACAGATAATATCTTTGCTTTTCATATCCTTTCTAGAAATGTGTCTCTTCACTTTAAAGTCATCTAAAGTTTGTCAACCACAATATCCAGTGGTAGAAATTATTATGATTGAACTAACCATTGCATAATCACCTTTTGTTTTTGCTTTAAGCCTGCTACCTGTTAATTTCCTTTGTCTCGTCATTCTTAACAGTATGAAATGTAGTTAGCAATTGCTCATTAATTCCTGCTCTGACCTGAGAGGCTTGTAAGCTGTCATACAAGAGAAAACTCAAAAAATTGAACTGCTTTTACATAATGAAATGCAAGCTGTATTTATAAACAGCGGTATGTGACTGCTGTTTATAAATACAAGTGGGGGAAGAGCTTCCTCCCAAGAGGGAGAAAAGCTGCTTACTTTAAAAAAACAATGCTGGCACCAGAACAAATGGAGAAAATTGTGAACATTTCTAATTTCAGAGCAGCAGATCCTCTTGGCAGTCAGGTCAAAGGTATATATCCTGCAAAGACAATGCAGTGGCCAGCATGGTTAAGGAACAGCCATTTTTACAGTAAATAACCTCTCAGAGGAACACTAGTTACTCATTTACAGAAGATACCTCGAACAAGGGTTCAGGATATCAGATGCATGTCTTTGGATCACCCTGCTAGCAAAATCATGAAAATGCATTGTGTGTGAAAGCTGGTGACTGGGTTTCAGCAGCTTGGAAAGTCTCTTTCCACTCATACGTGGTCTGGCTGCAGAGATGATCTTGTTCAGATTCTCAGTCATGTGTGGTCTTTTGTATTTGTCCTTTTGCAAAAAGTCAAGAATGTACTGTGCCCTTGTATCATCTAACTTGATGATAAGAAGTGATCTAAGGTAAACAAACAAAAGCTCCCCAAATATTTAAACAAAACCTCAAAACTCAAAATCCCTCCAAAACTTTAAGTACTTGCTTTGAATACAGCATACCTTGGTTTCATCCCTTCTGTGTGGCAAAAAAGCTAGCGGAAAATCCCTTTTCCATCCCGCAGGTGAAACTATCATCACTAGTGCTGGTGGATATTCTAAACAGTCACTTGATACGATTGGTGTATGAGTTTTGGTGACTTGCACCAAAGCCAGAACCACTCCTGTTCCAATGGCCCTAATCATAGGACAAAAAACTCTCATGCTGTCAGCAAAACAAGAACTGGGACCCAAGTCTGCCTTTCTCCAACAGAGAGTTGGAGCACAGGAACTGGAGCAGCTGCATTAGGGGCAAATACCCTGTCAGCTTCAGTTATTCTCTGTTTTGCTCTGAGGCTTCGTCCTTTCATTGCCCAACCACATACATATTTGTGTGTTTCTGATTTCTGCTGGAACATGCCAGAGATCTTTCTCTCAGAGAAAACACATGTATTGCTCAAAAGGTAGCTTGGATCCAGAATTTGTTCCTGACAGGCAGTATAGATGCAGTATGACGGTATTTTGCTGGGTGTGTCTCTTTACGCTGTTCTGAAAGGTGATGGCCCTGAAGAGTTCAAATGTGAATCAGGCCTTGATTTCTAACATGGGCTGCCATGATGGAACAGTTGTAGACCAATGTGCTAGAGTTATGCAGAAGGCCTAATTTGACATTATTCCCCCAGGGCGGAGAGGAACTTAATTTGAATGTCCTTCTGTCTACATACAGGGGAAAAAAACTATGCTAGCAACTGGACTTGGTGATGATAATCTGAGAAGGATACTTGGACTCACAATGAAAAAATGCAAACACCTCTAAAAGCATGATTACAGGCTGAGATTCAAGCTGGACATTTGAAGCTCAGGTTAATTCGTATTTACATGCTTTGTGCTATGTCCAAAGCCAGATGTTGAAGTTCACACTACAAGATGCTTAGAGAACCTGGGCAGCAACTAGGAATGGGTGGTAGCTGAATACTGAAAAGTGATGAGGCTTTAAGACTTACATGTAGGCACCTTTCACATATCTAACTGAGAGATTTTCTTGGAAATTCTTTACAATTGCCTTGAGTTGGTTGGTTAAGTTACAAATGGAGTATGAGTAACCTCTGCCTTGGTACTGATGTCTGTAAGGATAACCTCAATAGGGAGTCACAATCTGGGTTTTTTATTCTCTCCAAGGTGTGCACTTGAGGTACTGAAGTATAAAATTTGCAGAATTGGAAAGAAGTCTGAAGGAAATTATCTTAAATAGAGTATCCTGTGCCAAGATGTTAGCTGTCACTGCAGGCATTTTTGAGGTTTCTGATCTTTCATTTCTGATTTATTTATTTTTTAATAGAAAAAGAGGGGAAATGTGTAAAAATCCAAAGCTGCTCGACCTTGATTACTGGTGTTTTATGCTAAATACAGTTATTCCTGCCAAAAACATTAAGCTGTCAAAGAGAAACTTAGATGTCTCATTATACTATTGCCAAGAAAGACATTTTTGAAAGCTCTACAAGGCGGACCCAGAGGCTCTTGCTGCCAATCTGTTGTAGTATTTGTTGCAGAATGAGCAGAATCAGTGTTTCTTTGAAGAAAAGGTGCTTCAGGCTTCTCTGGATGTGCACTGAATAGATTTTAACAATCTTGTTTATTTACATAACAGCTATGAGGATCTTTGCTCTGCTTGTATGGTGCAGGGTGTACCAGATTTTAAATGAACTAACAAAATTCAGTGTATGTGTTTGCCTCTAAAATCACACATAAGAAAAAGTCCAAAACAGTGCTAGTAATGCATGAAGTGAAAAATGAGGACCTGAAATCCCACAGTGATGGAAAAGGATGCACAAGCTCTTCTAGAGGAATAAGCTAGTTATTTCAGATTTAATAGTAATCTCCAGCCTAAGGACACCTTTAGTGAGAGGTATAAAATTATGTTGAATATGTAGGCAAAAAGTATGCCCAGTGCATATGTTTCATTTTGTTGCAACATTTGTAGAAATAGACCTGTGAATTCTTCAGATTGCTGGCATTTAGCAACTTGATATGAATTCGCTAACTTGCTCTGCTATTGAACTATGAATCCGTCAAGAATGAGAGACAGGAAAAAAGCTTCTAATGTGAGAGAATCTACTCAGCCAACAGAAATGAGCTTACTATTCCTGAAGTCAGGAAAAAAACAAATAAACAAAAAACCCCAAAACAAACAAGCAAACAAACAAAAACCCAAACCAAACCCAAAAAAAACCCACCAAAGCACAAACAAAACCCCACACCAACCAACCAAAACCCCCAACAAATAACACCACAACCTAGAGGAAAATGCAGTGCTTGATGAGATCAAAACACATCCCATCCACATTTCCTGAAGCAGCTTACAAACCACACTTTGAAAGAGAAGTTAGGTTTGGCACTGATCTTAAAGTCTGAAGGCAGAAAGTAACTGTCCTCTACAATTATACTAAAAGGTGTATTTCCAAGTCCAGAAGGGTCATAGATCTCAGGGAAAAAGAAACTTTTGTTTGCTTACTCTTGACCTGCATACCAGAAAACCCTGTTTGTAGAGTTCCATTTTGAGCCAATTCAGCATATTGCATACAGAAGCATCCAGTTTTGACAAAAAGAGCACTCAGAAGCAGGAAGCTTAGCACAGTCCTTTGTAATCTACTTTAGCAGCTTGATAACTTCTTTTAAAAAACATAATCTCAAAAAAAGTGTAATGTAATCCTTGAGCACTCATGCTTTTATCTCTTGGAGAGCCTGAGTTGGCTAGATTGAAAATTCTGCTGCTATGAGATATTTCCTTTCATATAGAACAAATGGATCATGATAATTGCCTCTTAAACTTCAAGAGCATTAGTTTTTCAGTGGACAAAACAAAGTCATTTTTGAGGTCAGTCTTGCACTTCTAATTAATATTGTCTCCAATTTGTAATTATGGTTGGCAAAACTGAGCTAGATTTTGACACAGATAATGCCAGTTCTCTATTTTTGTTCAGTATTAATAACAACCACCTCATTTCTTGGCTCTTTAGGAGTTTGTGTTCAGGTGATGAAACTGCAATGAATAAAATGAATACATGTGGGATACTTCATATTTGTTAATATTTTTATATATGGAGGTGGTGAGAGAAGCAAAGAGATCTTTTTGTCCTCCATTTCTCCATCTCTTTCCAAAAGTCTGCTGAAGACAGGGAGGTTGCACCAGTATGGGAATTCCATGTTCTCATCTGCCATTTAGAGACAGTGACTTTAGGGGTCCTTGTGCATTTGGACTCTGTGAAAAAGATGACCAATGAGTGCACAGCTGAAAGGCATAGTTATTTTTATGAACCCTTATTACACACCATCAGAGTAAACTCCAGGAGGAATACTTCATAACATGAGAAGGACCCTGCAGGAGCTGCACATACCAAGAAGATCATTGTGAAGGAATGAGTTGAATAATTCATTCTTAAAGATATAGGAAATATATATTAACAAAAATATTAATAACTTTTTATTATGAAAAAATTGCCAAAAGCTATCAAATAGGTTTGATGTATGATTAGAATATATATTTACAGTGGGAATGTATAGTATTTAGGCAAACATAACCATTTTTAACAATATTCTGCAAACTGGTAGGAACAACAAGAAAAGAGAGAATCCCCGGGAGCGAAATGGCACTCAGCTACAGTGGGGGAGACTCAACAAAGAGCATTAAGCCAAAGAGGCAATGAATTAATTACTCGCAGCTCATTCCACCTGAGTGGGGAGTGCTCTGCTTTTGGGGTGCTCTCGTGCACCAGGCTCATCTGGTTGCTGGCAGGAAGGCCACGCAGTCTCGGGGCTGGTCTGGCTTCAGCAGGACAGTGGGCTGTACGACGCTATTACTGAGATAGGTACTTGCATCTTCAGGGGTAAACCAAGGCATGGCAAAATCGTAGTTGCAAGGGGAAGCAAAGCTTGGATCTGGCTCCAAGGCCCATGGCTTTTCTAGGTTGCAGTGGGTAGGCTTGTGGCTTTATCCCAGGCTCTGCACTGGGCAACTCAAGGAGAGACAAATTGAGGCAGTTTCAAGCAAGGCAAGGTCCAAGGCAAAGCTGGTTCAAGCAAGGCAAGGTGACTAGAAATCGGCCTGTATATATGTCTTGCCTGAGATTCAATTGGGCCAATAAGGCAACTGAAGCCAGCAAACTGTTACCCAATCAAGAGGGAACTGGACGTGGCACTTGGTGCCATGGTTTAGTCATGAGGTCTGTGGTGACAGGTTGGACTTGATGATCTTTGAGGTCTCTTCCAGCCTTGGTGATTCTGTGAATGAAAAGGGGTTCTGCCAGGCTGTGGCCATAAAAGGCAGAACCACAGGCCTGGTGGGAGAGCAGTGGCGAGTACACGTGCTCTTACCCCAGAAGTAGACTTGTTTATCCAGACATTCTGGGGCCTCTCTTTTGTTCCTTTTCCTGCATTACCTCAATTTCTGCCGGAAGTTGGGGGGGAAAGGGGGACCATGTCTAGCAGGGTTTGTCTGGGTTTGTGCTGGGGCTCCTTTGGCCCTACCATGACAATCATTAATAAAAAGTGGGAAATAGTATGGAAGTGTTGGAATTTCTGACCATGATCAAGTCTAATTCCTATGCCAGTTTTCCTCATTAATTTTTTTTCCCCCCACTATGTAGTGCTTGCAACATCCACAAGAAGATGACCTGTCTGCTTACTGTAGTGTCTGGTACTGTGAGGGAGGATAATTTGGGTGTGATTCTTAAGGTAATACACCTTTCCATGCAGCTCTGATTGTGGGATACTTAGGATGACAATCTACTGGAATGTTAGGTGAGTCCTACCTGCCCTATCCAATTTGCATTTCCTCTTTGATAGCTCAGACCTGACATCACAGAATTGGGATGTTACAATGACTTCTGTTAGTAACAAATAACTTTCAATAGGGAATGTTTCAAAACAATAAGTCCTTAAAACACCTTAGTTCATTTGCTTGCAATTGATGTCACCTCAGCCCTTATTTAAAAATTGTTTCTAAATCCTCTCTGCAATATGATGAAGAAAACTGTATCTGTCAGAAATGTGAATGCCAAAGAACAAGAGGAGTTGTGTTATCATTGAGAATTTATTTTGGGACAGTAAAACTGGGAGCTCTTTATAGATGTGCTGTATGTGTGACAGTTATCAAACCTAGTGAAGTTGATTTTAATATTGTGGACTCACATTGGGCAGATGAAGCAGAGATCCTTTGTTAGCTTAATATCAGCCAGCTAAATTCTACTAACCAGCCAGCTGCACATCTCTTAGAAGCATTCTAATTCATGTACTGTAATTAGGCTTGAATACAAAATATTGATTTAGTAGTAATTACATTTGTGTGAGCATTAAGATAATGTTTCCGGAAATCAGTCTACATTCAGCATGAGGTTCCAGATAATGAAATGTTCACTCTATTGCTGCATAGGAGAGCTTTGAAATAAAACTTAATCTATACTCTAATATAAATTTATTTTGATCCTGTCCTCTGACTTGTTTGGCTTGAGACACTGCCAAAATTGAAATATGTTCCAGTGGTCAAACATAGCTGATATGGATACACTATAATTTTTAATGTGATTTGAGATCATCCCAGAAAAGGATGTGTGAGACCTTTAAAAAATAAGGCAACATTAAAAGAGCACTGATATATGACCATAACTCTTTGTTAGTTGTAGAACTGCAAATAATCTTTCAGCTAAGCAGATTTGTTACTACTCTGTTAGCGTTAGAAATTACACAATCAACACATGCACACTGTGAGAGCAGGACATCATGTAGCTCCTGGATAACAACTTACTTTCCTATTTCGCTGTTCTTTTTAGAATTTGACATCTCAAGACTCAAGATGTGCACAAATACACATTTTATGTTTACATCTATACATACTAAAAGGCAGACTTGTTTATCACAGCTACAAGTTTATGCAAGTAACACAGTCTGTGCATACAGGAATATTTAGTCATAAATTGCTTTTCATCTACAAGGCTGGTTGATAAAGTTTCTTGCAAAGATCTGGTACTGAAAAACAAGGAACCAGTCAGAAAACAGCAGATGTCCAGTTTGGATAGGATGGTTTAGTTAAGGATCATTATGGCAATCAAGTAATTCAAAACCAAAATAGTACAGTTATGTCAGACCTTCAACAGGAATACTTGCATTACCAGACCAAGTGGTCTGCATGAAAAATCCGAAGCACAAGAGAGTTTGTTTGACGCCACCTGAGCTTTGTAAAATACAGTGGCTGCTGATTCTCCAAATCCCCGTACCTCTTCACACAGGAAAACAGCCACAGAGGAGCAACTGACAGTGAAAATCCTCATCTGGCTCAACTCTGACACAAGTTAGGACAACTGGAGAAATTAACCAAATCCTTTCACAGGAGGAAAAAGATTGCTGTAGTTGGCAGACTTGAGCTGGCTTGCCCACTCCTCATAACAAGCTTCATGATGGCTGTCTATTAGCATAACAATTAATATTTGAAACATCAGGTGAAATATTCCTTTAAAATAAGAACTATAGCTACATACACAATTTTTTTATTATCTTGAAATATAGAAGATAGTTTTTACTGAAATAAATATTAACTGTGCTAAATTTATTTCCAGGACTACGGAGCAGCACTTAGTTAGACAAATCACATAATATCAAATATCAAATAAATAGCTCCTTGGAGATTCATTGTCAGTATATGTTCAAAACCAGTAATGTGGGTAATTTACTGGAACAGATAACTTCACTGCAATAGGAAATATGTATTTTAAAGAAGCCTCCACACTCAAAAAGGTTCAAATAGCCCTAGTGAGTAATACATTTATTGCTCTACATTATGTCTCAGTGTGAACCTTTGCCTTATGATGAATTTCACCTTAGATCCTTATGAACAGCACCAATAAAAAAGATAGATTAAACTTTCTAAAATTTCATTTGAGAAACCCCAAGAGCCCATTTTCATGCATATCTTTCTGTGCCAGATTATGTTCTCACTGTCTTCCTTTTGCCTTGATAAGCACACAGCACAAAGAAAACTGTCACTGTGATTTCTTTCCAATGATACCTAATTAATTCATTTAAAGTAAAGCCTTGACTGGAGTAACCTTTGTAATGAATAGAATAGAATAGAATAGAATAGAATAGAATAGAATAGAATAGAATAGAATAGAATAGAATAGAATTAACTAGGTTGGAAAAGACCTTTGAGATCATCGAGTCCAACCTATCATCCAACACTATCTAATCAACTAAACCATGGCAACAAGTGCCCCATCCAGTCTCTTCCTAAAAACCTCCAGTGATGGTGACTACACCACCTCCCTGGGCAGCCTTATAAAGGAGAATGTGTAAAGAGTTGCTAACTATTCTTCTCATCATTAACCCCAAAACTAGTGATGGAGAAGTCTACTTTGGGATTATGTTCTATGGCAGTGCAGAGCCTGGGGAGGCAGTTTTCCAGTGGAGGTGCAAAGTGGATGCTATTCATCTACAAACAGAAGGACGTTGGGATAATTTCTCATCTGTTTTTATGTGAGTGTTCATATATGGCCATGTTTGTGAGACAGATTTTTTTCTGAGGAAGAAAGTGAGGAAGCCCTTGTGGATGTGGACAGTCCATCATCTTTAGCATCAGACTGACTGCTTTTCTCTGAGCTAAGCACCATGAGCTGAATTGCTTGCTCACTTCCATTACATCCTGTTTGTGCTCTGTACCTTCTTTTGAACAGGCTACTCAGAAAATGGGAGAGGAAGAGGGGAGAATAAATATGTTTCAAGAGAAAGATTATATTGGTTGAAAGTGGCCAAAGGAAACACTCAAAAAATACAATTTACTCTATCACCTGCTTTTCAGACAAATCTCAAAACATACTGAGGCTTCATACTATTCTTCACACTATTACAGCAACAACATTGCAGTGTAAGAACAGGTAAATTACAGTGGAAGAGAAAAACAAGATAGGTGTTAAAATCCCTAGCAGGAGATTGTCTGACACATATTTCCAGATGGGAAGAATAAATGAAATATCCTTCCCAGAGTATCAGTGGCACAAATACAGAGGGAAACATCAGTTAAAATCAGGTTTGGGAAAGTGAGCATCCCACAGGTGCAGTCCTTTGACATGCTGAACATATCCACAGTTGGCCAAGGTCTCACTACACTATTAGAAAGAGAGGGAGATCTTTCCCTTGTCCTATATCAGCTGGCAACTGTGGAGTGCAGCAGCTGTGTGAGAGCTGACCCAGCCAAAATGTTGTTCCTGGTGCATCTTTTGAACTGTTGCAGGCAGCCCACCTTGTGACAAGGAGAGGAGATGAACTCCCCTCAGTTGTTACCCAAGTTTGTCCCATGTGGCTCTCTGTGTCTAAGAAAAAATGCTGTCTGCCACTTGCTTTTGTGTTAAACTGTAATGTCTCCCAGACCCTCAAGGAAGTAGTGATGCCCACTCACAACATCTGCATAAGGAAATGCCTGATTTTCCCCAAGAGCACCTGGATGGCATAAACTCCAGGGAAAAGGGTCCTTGCAGCCATTTTTTATCCCTGGTTGTGGTCTCTGAGTACAAAGTTGCATTTCCCTGGGCTGACAGTAAGTGCAGATGGCACTTGAGTTTGTGTCCATGCTAGCCAGTGAGAGAGATGTGTACATGATGAGTGTTGACCTGGTAACACTGGTGGCTCCCACTGAAAAAGAACATCTTTTCTTGACTGAGCCTGAGCCTTTGCAACATCCCTAACCACAGACTCTTTACAGAAGAATGAAGAACCAAAAATTCAATTTGCTCCACTTAGTTCCTTCTGAATCACTTTAAGATAGGCTTGCTAATAACTGTCTCATTGTCACTTCCCGCTTTGTACATTATCAGCTCTTTTTACTAGTACCAGAGAGCAACAAAGGTCGAAGTTTTCCAGAAGAAGCCTTGCTTTTCTCTTGATTTAATATGAAGGTCATCACCCTCAGCCCACCTGGATACACTCACTCACATTTTGCAGGTGTTACCAAGGGGAGCCCAAACAGGCTGAAGTTTGCATCAGAGAGAGGATGCTGTTTGAGAAGGCTGAGCCTTAGGCTCCATTTACAGGATTGTGTATCAGCATATTTTATCAGAGGGTGTGATTATTTTTTCTCTATGTCAATGATATTAATCATTCCTTCAAGGGAACACAGCTATATTAGTATGAAGGTCTTCATGTTGGTATTGTTTGCTCCTTGCTGTAACTAAGGTAGCAGAGTTTATGTTCCTTAATTAGGATGAGAATGTCTCCAACTCTCAAGCCAACTATAAGAAATCACTCATGTTGCTGCCCCAGCTTCTTGTAACCGGCCCATGAGATTTTCAACATCTTTTCAGTGCTGATTAGGGAAAAAAAAAACAATAAGGAAGAAATGTTTTTCATTATTTTCATGATCAAGGTACACATTCAAAAGCTGCCACAAACACACAGAAAATTTCACAGTAAAATGTAAGTAAGTAAGGTCTGGTTCAGAGTACATGCTGCTTGGTGAAACCAGGAGGGCAGCATGGACTGTGGGACAGAGGAAGAAGGAAGGTTCTACATGCAGACTCCAGCACTCCAGCTGGGAGGTGGCTGGAGAAGGAGCCAACTAGACCAAAACCAGAGCAGTGGGGTGAAATGCTGTAGGAAGGAGACACAGATTAACTGACCTACATAGATTACTTTGATAGCATCAGTCACCTATGGGGACATTCAAAGACTCTGTGTTTTCAAACAGATGACCGAAAATCCACCTCTCGGTGTTAGGAGCAGAAGGGAGTGCTGCATTACATACCTCTGCTGTGCTAACAGCTTTTCACACCCAGGCAATTGTCAACGGCATCTCTTTTGACAAGTACTCACTGTTCAGAGTCAGCAGAGGTAAAGGTGGAAGCACAGTTAACTTTGGACAGCTTTGGTTTGTGAGCCAGAAGGAGTGACAAAGGATGTGATTTTCACCTATTTGTGTTTGACATTTTTGAGACTCATTTTTTCTTCTATACTATTAACTTGTTAGCTCAAACATAAGATGTCACTGTGACAGAAAACACACGCAGGAAAGTGTTCATGAAGATAATGTTGGGAACAGTAATGTTATACCTTTAGTGTGATATGAATACTTTTACCGATGCTGTAAAATCCAGAAGAAAATGTCATCCTGAGTGGATATTATTATAGATTATATCCCACACCATGTAACAAACCTAATTCTTGAAGCAAATGCTATGCATGAAGAAAAAAGTGTTAGGTGCTCTGACTAATGGCTAACCAAATGAAGCAGAAATTGGAAGACAGAGCACCTTGCAACCTTATTCAACACAGAGGGAGAATGGAACTACTGAAACTGCAAAAGAAGATGGTCACACTTTTGTCACTGGTGAGACACTGATGTGACTCCATGTTTGGAGCCTGTGTGTGTAAACTACTCATGAACTAAAAGTGAGGCTGGTGTGTCTCTTGGCTTTTTTCAGTTTAAAAAAAATGCTGGTTACACACAGAAACTCCCATCAAGTAGAAATTATACAGGACATTTAATATCTTGTAATGCTAAGAGAACACCAATAAAAGGTCAACAGCATACATTAGTTAGAAAATTATGTGTGATCTGGATTTATAAACTTGCTGTTCACCAATAAGTTCTTTAAAATGTGGAATTTTTTTCTATCCTGCTTAAAGCCAAAGTCAAAGAATATTGCTTGTGATCTCCAGGTAGATAAGAGGAAATTATATTCTTTCAGCTTTCCTAGAAGAAGAAAATGCACAAACAACTTTAGATTACACATTTTTTAGACAATGATCTAAATTACCTAACCATTAACTGCAGATTAGGTATATGGCATTAAATACCAGCACAAAAACTAGATTGATAGTGGTTTTTTTTCTGGAACATTAAATTTTCCAGGGCTGGGTTTTCTTCAGGAGAGAAGACATTTTGTCTCTCATTTTACAAATGTGATGTGAAATGAAAAGAGGAAAAAAACCAACCCTCCCCCTGTCCCTCCTCCCCCAGCTCTCTTAGGAGGAGACTCATTGTGGCTCATACAAGAAAAACAGCCACCCACACACTGGAGCCCTTCAAGCAGAAAGCACCTGACAGGAATTTAAAAGTAGATTTTCAATTGAGAAGTTGGCAGAAATCTACATAAAAGCAGTCCTTCAAGGGAGGGTACTATGTGATATGAATTGGATGAATGTAGTGAGTTCCCAGTTTTTCTTTTTTTTTCAACTATGGAGTCTAAAATGAAATTATTGTTATCATGATCAAATATTTTGTTTGAAACAGCTCATACTTGAAGACAAGGAACAACAACAAGGAAAATATAGGGGAACACTCTATATTTTAATAAAAGAAAGTTTGCCTATCACTCAAAATCTTGAATTTCTATTATTGGCAATCTGGGTGTTAGCTGCTTGAGTCTTCAACCCCCCCCCCCCCCTATACTATACACAGAGCCAGCAGCATGCCTAAAGCATTTACAATTTGTATTTGCCAAATGAAACAGTAATCAAATATGGACATAACAAGTAATTTATTTTATTTTAAAACAATTTTATAAGAGGAGGTGAAGTGTTTGCAGTTTTTCTTTTAGTAATAAAACTCAATAGCATTCTGATAAGAACTGTACAGGTTTTTCCAGAAACTTTTCAAAGTCTTCATATGGGCATCTTTACAGCATTGCATTCCTTATCCTTAAGACCATATGGCTACACTAAATACATTTTGGTTCTGAGTCAGTCTATGCTTCTGTAATGAAGGAGGAAAAAACCAGTTACTGCCATTTAAGGCCTCACATTTATTAATGCCTTTACATGTTTTACATACCCTGAATTTAAGTAGATTTCTTGGGTTTAATTTTTCTCTGTCTCTTTGTCTAGTTCATTTTTTTTTTTCCTCCAATGCAAAGGCATTTCTTTAATGGCTTACTGATTTGCAGATTATTGGTAACTGAATCTGGCAGATAATTTCACACTGACTTCATTGCTGGATGGGATCTGGATCTTTCCTATCCTTTCCTCTGATTCATAACTAAAATGAAAACAAGATTTTGACATTGTTCAACTGGTTCTGAAAGCTTTCTTCAACAGCACTAGTTCAGCACAGCTTTCTTGTGAAATATCTGGAATAGCTGAAATTTCTTTTGCCTACTACCTCATGTATAAATTAGCCCATAATTTGCTGGTATTAACTCTGACATTCAAATTGCTGTGTACACTTCCTGGGGCTAGAATTTCTGATATGCTGTACCTGAATTAGACTGTGGTAACTGCAGATGTACTCAATGTGGCTTCTTACTAATTAATAAGGAAATCATAGGTTGCTCAATTATTTACATGCACAACAACAATTCATAAAGGTTCTCATCCTGACATTCACACTGAAACACTCGTCTTAACTACCATCTCCCTTTTATCTATACTATGAGTCTTTCACAGATGAGGAGCACAGTAAGAAGTTGATGTTTCTCACAAACGACCCTGTATACCCAGTCATTAGCTATGCATTTTTGGTGTCACTACTGTGCAGATACCTCTGCCTCTAATTGCTGCAAGGCCCCTGGTGGGTTTGCAGATGAGAAACACACTCAGAGATTTTAAACAGACAGGAAGGGTTTTTGTGGTTTTACTGGCTGGAAGTACTCACAGAGATACTGGCTGATTAGCTTATCACCTGCAGGTGAATGAAAAGAATATATTCACTGTTCAAAGCCTTGTCCTGGGTCACTCTATGCTAAATAACAGTTCCTGCCTTCTTGTATGCCAGTATCTCTGCAGTTACATATCCATAATTACAGGTAAGTTTCAAAAGTGTGGGACTTTCTGGGGTATTTATGACACCTGCAGTCATGTAAGATTGACCAGAGCACTCTGGCTTATATCTTTAGTCCTGACTAATGCCAAGAGTCAAGCTTTTTATTACTAAAATTAAGAGAAAATGTGTGTATTATTTTCACTTATCTTTTAAGTGGTTTAGTGTGATTTTTAAGTTGTGATTAGACCTCAGCATCAAATGGAGCCTTACTGTGTTACAGTCACAAAGACATCAGCCAGGTGGTGTTGCCCTGATCAGAGAAGAAAGGTGCTTGGAACCTGGATATGTAGGATTTGTAGCACTGAGCTCCCATGCATTTTGTATATTGAGCTGTGATGTCTTGATGGCCCTTTATCTCACTCCTTATAGATTTAGTTGCAAAGTAGTATGGGGGTAACTACAAAGGAAATCTATTCCTACAAGAGACAAGTCACTTTTTTGAGAGCTGCCTCTTAAAAGCACAGAAAATCTATTAGGAATCCTTGTATTTCAGGCTTGGTTCTTTTATTCCTGCCATTGAGCACCAGATTGATACCACCCATGAAGTCCTTCCTACTCTAACACACTGCTGCTCCACTAGCAGACATTCAGTTTTGGCAGTAAAATCCCAAGTCTTTCTTGAAATTATGACATTTCTCATCTCCAAGAAATACTGCTACTGCCTAGTGGAGTAGACTTTTGGAGGAATGATTAAATAATTAAATAGAACTCAATGAAAAATAAAGGAATAACTTTATAACTATTTAAAATTACGTCTTGTGGACATATGTGATGAATAGCTTGGAAATTTGAATAGCAGTTAGAAGACGTGCAAGTTGAATTCCTAGTCTTATAAAATGCTACTTTCTACTAAGATACAGGGATTTTTTCTTTCTTTCTTTTTTTTTCCCCTCTCATTTCAAGACTCTTCCAGAAGTGAATTATGACCATGCTGCAGCACATTAGTTGTCAGAGTAGAATTTGGCAGCCCTACCATAGTACATGCACCCTTTTATGCCTTTATAAAATGCGCTATAAACAAACACTACAAATATATCACTGATATCCCATAAAGAAAACCCAGCATAGCCACAGGACAAGCTCCAGAGTATTTGATTTCTTGTAGAGGGGAATGAGGTGATCTGTGTTGGTTTGATACAGAGCAAATTACTCAGAGGGAAGATGTTTGTTTAAAAAATTCTCTGCCTGCCATTATTCATTACACCAGGATGAAAACTTCTGACACTTCATAAACTTCCTGTCTGCGTTTGGGCATTTGATGCTTCCACATCACTGCAATATAAACAACCTATTCGTTTTGAGGGTTGTTACATTTTCTCTCCATTTTTCGAAAGGTTATTAAGGAGAAGATGATAAGACCTTGAATTTTCATGATCAGTCTGACTGCAGACCTGAATGTGGCATGAATGCTACAAAGATATCTTTGATGAATGTTATGACATCATGAGCTTGTTCATTTTATTTCTCTTGTACCATGTTCTGATATAGGTGAGATAAGGTAGCCACGACACTTAGCAGAGGAAATGTGTTTTACAGGGAGATTCAGTACATTTAGGAAGGTCTCTATGGTACCTATGGTGTGGCCACTCTTCTTTTAAATCCATGTAAGTCTGTAACAGAGATAAAAATTTGTTTCAGTCTCATCTTATCAGGACTAAACTGCAAAATCTGAATTTCCAGGAAATAACACCTCAGATGAAAAGATCCTTATTTAAACTAAATCTAAATAAAGTGTCTAGTGCCTGAGAAATGGAAGGGATGCACATACACACAGAATAGGAGGAAATATGGCATCTCTCAGTATCAAACTCTTTGGGAGAAGATGAGTTTGAAGCATAGCTATAAATTTTGGCTTACTTTTTTTTCTACAAAAAGATAAAATTAGACATAGCTTTCCAAGAGTCTAGTAGCTAACTTTAAGAGAGGTACTAGAATACAAATGCTTATTTAATTTATCAAGACAAATTGCATGGACTTTTCTCCTCTGTGTGTGCATGTATATAGAGATTTTAAATCACTTTATCTCAGGATTTATTAATAAGAGAGACCATAAAATCAAAGTATGCATGATAAATCATGTTGTCTGTAAAACTAATGTGAAAATAAATTTAAGCAGACTCAGTGCCTCAGAAGGCCTACACATTCAAAACCCAGCAGTGTGAATCCAACCCCACTGAGTTGCAGGCTGAAGAAGAGTTGACTAGTTAGTTTAGCAGCTTTTCTATCCATGGCCATCCTCCCTCTATCAGTAATGGTGTGAAGTGGAATTGTATCTGGCCAAGGATCTGACCATGGATTCATTGCATCTACATAAGTATGTCTGAAGGAGCAAACTGAGTAATTGTACTATTTCCATTATGTTTAGAAAATACCCTGAAGAAAAGAAAACTCTTCTGTGTACTCAGAGAGGAACATCATAAAAATGCTACAATCTTTACTGCCTCAGGCTAACTGCAGTTATTTACTGTTAAACTGTACACCTATAAAAAGGTCATTAGAGATTATATTAGGCCATTTGGCTTGTAATTTGGGCTCCTTTATTCTTATCTTATTAATCTGAAAACTGGAATAATAACTAGGATTTTTTATTTCAATATTATTCTCCACCTGCCTTCTGCCTCTGCCTTTGCCTTTGCCCTTCTTCCATTTGGAAGGTTTTGTTTAATATTGTGCACACGAAAAATTAAGATAGGATTCTGAGGTTGCTGTAGCTGGGCAGTAGAAAGGGAGGCTGTACCAGTTCAGACCTCCACTTCCAGTTGCTGCTTGTTCTTTTGTCTCCACCATCCCCAATGCCCTCACTTGCACCAGGTACCCACTGTCAGTGTCAATGACTTCTCAGGAACTTTCCGCCTTTCCTGTTCATGCAGAAGTTGTGAATTTAATTTGGTTTACTCTTCTTCATCTCTTCATGCTTTTTTTTTTTTTTGCTCCCTCTTGTGTTATCAGGTGGCAGTTCTTGATCTGGGGAGTTCCCAGTTCAGGATTCAAAATATTTCCATGGAAATTCTCTCCTCATGTTAATTTCTCCTGGTTCACATCTATCAGTGCAGGCCCCCAAGTTTCCCAGGTTCCCAGCTAGAGTTCTCCATGTTAGTTGTATGATCCAGTTTACTGTTAACTGCTCAAAAAAATCTCTTCTCTCTGTTCCCTTTTCTGCAGAGCATCTGGAGTTTTTCAGATGAATAGCAAGAAACATAATTTGTCTGGCCCTGCCCTTCAAGGTTTCCTCCATTCACTGAAAACCCCTCTCATGATGTATATAAAAAAATATTATATATAATTTCCATTCTTATGGTACACCCATGATCACCCCACATTAGATGCTGACCTCTAATTTTTACTTTTTCTGCTTTCTTCTGATTTTCCTTAACCTCTTCCTGCTCCTAGGTTCCTTTCCGCCTCCCAAGATATCTCATTGGAAGAGAGAAAAACAGGTATTGTAGATATACCACTGGTATCAACTGGCTGTTTCTAATCCAGAACACCATGTCTTGTAGTTTTTTGAAACCACTCTTGCCAAAGTCTTCCTTGACTGCTTCCATGAAAATGCCTGGCATCCTCTTCAGCCTGTGATGATTTATCCTCAATCCCCTGGCCTTCTGCAGCTTTTCCTCTTGGACCCTTTCATAATCACCCCTTCAGCATGTGTTACAGAAATTCCTCCTCTAGCTAGCTCTCTCCTAGATCTTTTAGTCTTTCTGGAATTTATCATCTGTTGCTCACCTCAACTTTTGCCTCTAGGATCATGAAGTATACATCTACCACACTTGTCTCTAATTAGCTATCTATTACCTTTCACTACAGAACAATATAATTTTCAGTTGTTCAATTTTTAGGTTTCTATGATATCTGCATTCATCTCCCCAGCTGTAACTCCCATGTGAGGGGAAAAAAAGCGTCCATCATTCTGCCTTATCATGACTCAAACATTACACTTCTCTTTGATGGATAGTAAAAAATTAACACATTAGTTAATTAACTGATAAGTTAGTTTCACTACCTCTTGCTATTGTCCCATGTGCATTCTTTTTATTATGTCTCATATTCTACATATATGGCAAGCTATCTAGGAGAAATAACAGAATATTTCTGGGTTTGATGAGCACCTGGCCCTGCAGTTTGATCTTGGTCTGTACCTAGAGCATTTTGAGTATACAAATAAAGAAGGTGTCAAATAAAAGTAATCATTTAGAGCTTTATTCCCATTGATCCAGCTCATAGAAAAGGAATAAAATGGGTTTATCTTTCAGGATTTTGCAAGAGTGCGCTGTTTTGATCCACAGTACAGGGATTTTCCATTGTATTCCCCATCCTCACAGAGCAGCACCTTGACAGTTTTACAACACAGAAAACATATATAACATAGAGATCTGTTATCATAAAATTGTCATTTGGTGTTCCTGTAATTTTTGATTAGTACGAGGATGCATATAGAATTTTATTGGATAAATAATTATACAGAATTAATTGGTTACTCCTAACTCACAACAATAATGGGTTATTTTCAGCTGACTTTGCACTTTCTCTGCATCATTAAAGTTTACATTACCTTTCATCCTCTTATTGAATCAGTGTTCCTCAGATACAT
>NW_027142356.1:20089496-20249856 GCF_026170545.1 Melanerpes formicivorus | reverse complement strand
AGAACTTAATATGGATTACAGGTCACACATGCTTGAGTACTGTGTCCAGTTCTGGGCCACTCAGATTAAGAAAGACATTGAGATGCTGGAACGTGTCCAGAGAAGGGGAACAAGGCTGGGGAGAGGCCTTGAGCACAAGCCCTGCGAGGAGAGGCTGAGGGAGCTGGGGTTGTTTAGCCTGGAGAAAAGGAGGCTCAGGGGAGATGTCATTGCTGTCTACAACTACCTGAAGGGTGATTGTAGCCAGGAGAGGATTGGTCTCTTCTCCCAAGAAACCAGCACCAGACAAGAGGACACAGTCTCAAGCTGCACCACGGGAAGTTTAGGCTCAAGGTGAGGAGAACGTTCTTCACAGAGAGAGTTGTTAGGCACTGGAATGGGCTGCCCAGGGAGGTGGTGGAGTCACCATCCCTGGAGGTGTTCAAGAGGGGATTGGACGTGGCACTTGGTGCCATGGTCTAGTCATGAGGTCTGTGGTGACAGGTTGGACTTGATGATCTTTGAGGTCTCTTCCAACCTTGGTGATTCTGTGTGTAGTTGAGACCTTTCACATAGGTCCGAATGAGATGAGTGCCTGCCTGAAACAACTGTTCATTCAAATTGCCTGGGAATATAATGCAGACTGAGTATCAGATCTACCAAAAATTGTTCAGATTTTGATCTCAATTAAAGCATGTGTTTGAACACTAAGACAGTGGCACTTATGTCAGATTTTTATCCATGTAATTGAGAACAGTATCTGATCCCCCCTGGCCGGCATGTTGCCTGAGGTTTTCTATGCTGAACTCATGTGTTACATAGATTCACTCTTTTGTCTTTTATATAACCTGTCATATAATTGTCACTTTATGATCCTTTTCAGTAGCCAGGCAGAAAGGGACCTGGGGGGTACTGGTTGACAGCCAGCTGAACATGAGCCAGCAGTGTGCCCAGATGGCCAAGAAGGCCAATGGCATACTGTCATGCACCAAGAATAGTGTGGCCAGCAGGAGCAGGGAAGTCATTCTGCCGCTGTACTCTGCACTGGTTAGGCCACTGTGTCCAGTTCTGGGCCCCTCAATTTAAGAAGGACATCAGGACACTTGAACATGTCCAGAGAAGGGCAACAAGGCTGGGGAGAGGCCTTGAGCACAAGCCCTATGAGGAGAGGCTGAGGGAGTTGGGGTTGTTTAGCCTGGAGAAGAGGAGGTTCAGGGGAGACCTTATTGCTGTCTACAACTACCTGAAAGGAGGTTGTAGCCAGGTGGGGGTTGGTCTCTTCTCCCAGGCAACCAGCACCAGAACAAGAGGACACAGTCTCAAGCTGCGCCAGGGGAAGTTTGGGCTCAAGGTGAGGAGAAAGTTCTTCACAGAAAGAATTATTTGCCATTGGAACGTGCTGCCCAGGGAGGTAGTAGAGTCACTGTCCCTGGAGGAGTTAAAAAAAGGATTGGACGTGGCACTTGAATCCATGGTTTAGTTAGTCATGAGGTGTTGGGTGATAGGTTGGATTTGATATCTGAGGTCTTTTCCAACCTTATTGATAGTATGATTCTATGAAATTACATATGCCAATTTTGTACTGGTTTTCACTGGGCCTGCCATGTTCAATAGTGTTACTTATCTTACAACTTTCTGAATGGGTGGCAGCAATAGAAAGTGAGAGAAAGATCAGGATAATCAGCCCATGGCTTGGACGGGAGCACACTGCGATGGGTTAGGAACTGGCTGGAGGGCCGAGCCCAGAGAGTGGTGGTGAATGGTGCCACATCCAGCTGGCAGCCAGTCACTAGTGGTGTGCCCCAAGGATCAGTGCTGGGCCCTGTGCTCTTTAACATCTTTATTGATGATCTGGATGAGGGCATTGAGTCCATCATCAGTAAATTTGCTGACGACACCAAGCTGGGGGCAAAAGTAGATCTGGGGGCAAGAGTTGAGGACCTCGACAGGCTGGACAGATGGGCAGAATCCAACGGCATGAGATTTAACACATCCAAGTGCCGAGTTCTGCACATTGGCCACAACAACCCCACGCAGTGCTACAGGCTGGGGTCAGAGTGGCTAGAGAGCAGCCAGGCAGAGAGGGACCTGGGGGTGCTGGTTGATGGTATGATGAACATGAGCCTGCAGTGTGCCCAGGCAGCCAAGAGGGCCAATGGCATCCTGGCCTGCATCAAGAACTGTGTGGCCAGCAGGAGCAGGGAGGTCATTCTGCCCCTGTACACTGCACTGGTTAGGCCACACCTCGAGTACCGTGTCCAGGTCTGGGCCCCTCAGTTTAGGAAGGATGTTGACATGCTGGAACGAGTCCAGAGAAGAGCAACAAAGTTGGTGAGGGGTTTGGAACACAAGCCCTATGAGGAGAGGCTGAGGGAGCTGGGACTGCTTAGCCTGGAGAAGAGGAGACTCAGGGGCGACCTTATCACTCTCTACAGCTACCTGAAGGGAGGTTGTAGACAGGCTGATGATGGTCTCTTCTCCCAGGCACCCAGTACCAGAACAAGAGGACACAGTCTCAGGCTGCACCAGGGGAGGTTCAGGTTGGATGTTAGGAAGAAGTTCTATACAGAAAGAGTGATTGTGCTATGGAATGGGTTGCCCGGGGAGGTGGTGGAGTCGCCGTCATTGAAGGTGTTCAGAAGGAGACTTGATGGGGTGCTTGGTGCCATGGGTTAGCTGTTTGGGTGGGTTGGATTGGTTGATGGGTTGGACGCGATGATCTTGAAGGTCTCTTCCAACCTGGTTTGGTTTATTCTAATAGTTTATTCTAATGATATTTTCATCTAACCCACTCGGATATGAATATGTATATTAATCACATGGCCATTATTCATGAGTTGTTTGAATATTTATTGTTGTTACTATTTATGTGTCCAAGAATATATTGCAGAGAACTCAGAAGACTGCAAAGTGGGGCTCTGTGTGAAAAGAGTTCCTTAATGTTCAGTAACCTGGATAAATATTTGTTTGATGTCTAAGGAATAGGCAAGCTGTGAGGACAAGACTGCTCAGCACTCCAGTCCTGGCTGCAACAGCCTTTTGCTTTGTGTGCTTTAGTGAATAATTCAGTCATGCTGGGAGAGGGTTTCAAAAGAGGTATAAATGACAACTTTATGTGATGCTTTTGTAAAGTCCATCTTTGGAGGTGGGGTGTGCTATACTAGGTCTTGAAAAATTCTGAACCATGTTTTCCTCTTCTGCCAAACATTTCTTGGCACCACAGGTTTCAATTTATCCTCTATGATTTTAAACACTTAGGTTAAGTGCCCTAGTTACTATGGGTTACTGCTAAAATCAGTAGAGGGTGATAACATTTCCAGAATGCTACTCTGTTAACTGAAGATGTGGACTGTTTTCTGGACTGGCCATTTTATCTAAATTTTAAACAGGGAACCCAGTCTGATGTGGAATGTGTTGAATTCTAGACCTCACATCTCGATGCTTTGCAATAAAAACAGGGTGCTATCATATTCCTTCTTCACATACAAAGTGAAGCAAATATTTTAAAGATTGTGGAGTCATGCATGTATCTAAGGTTGAAAGGGCTATTTTCTTCAATTTTAAGTCAAGTGCTGGAGGTATGTCCATTCTAACCGCAAAGGATTTTGTGGAGATTAATGCTGTGCAGAATATTTGATGATGTGAAATAATGAATAAACTCTATTTTCAGTTTTGTTAAATTTTTACTTTTCTGGAAAAAAAGGGAACTTGCTATACTTTGAACCAGGTGAAATAATATAGAAAGCACTGCAGTACAGTGGTTGTGCTTTGTTATGGAGGGAGTGCCAAATGGTCTGGTGCTCCTGCGTGAGTCATGCTTCTGTTCATCCCGTTTTGAAGTGAAATGCTCTGGAAACCGAGGGTGTGAGCAGTGCTAAATAGTCAGGAAGATACTGGTAGACTATAGTAAGTGGCTTGCAATTGTTTTGGAAGTGCTTTGCAAAGCAGAATTGTGAAGAATGTAAAATTTTCAGCTGGCTCATTGAAATGTGAGCACATTATATTCATTACTGAATTAGTGATTAATGTCCCATTTTATTTTCATGTAATGTATAATATCTGAAAACGAATGTATGCCTATCTCCAAGATACATAAGCTTCCAGAATTTAATCTGTGAAGGTGTAGTGTCATTACTCCTTTGTTATGAATTTTGTCTTTTCTTTTATTTTCTTAAACTTTGAACATAGATTCTACTGTTTGGACATAAGGAAGAAGTTCTTTACAATGAGAGTGGTAAAATACTGCAACAGGTTGCCCAGGGATGTGGGCAGACTTGATGTGGCCCTGGACAGGCTGATCTAATTGGCTGTGTCCCTGCTCACTTCAGGGGGGTGACAAGATGACCTTTGAAGGTTCTTTCCAAGCTGATGAAATTGTGAATCCATTTTGAGGTGATGGTATTCTGAAAGTTGTGTGTTTCCCAGCTAGGCTTAGATTTGAATCCCACAGATTTGTTTTTATTTGATGATTCTTCCTTAAACAGATTTGTACAGAATATTTTTCAGTTCCCACTTAACTTATTACTCCTGTTACTTTTCTAGATGTGTGTAGTGGGTCGAGAGAGAAGGCCTAGCTTTCTCTCCCCCACAAAGAGGAAAAAAAAATGCAGCTAACTCAGCCGGAGAAGCAAAGGAAATGCTGTATTTTACAAGCAATGTGGAAAGGCAGGTTAGATATACCATATATACAGTATTTACAATATATACAGCATTTACAATATATATACAGAAATATACTGCAAAGTGAAAAAACAAGAATACAGGAACGAAATTCCCTCCTCCGGACAGAGGGGGGTTCCCCCTCTGTACCCCACTCTCTCACCCTACTTCCCTTTTTTACCAAAAGGGGTTAGAAAGAAAGAAAAAGGCAGTTATTAAGGGAGTTAGTAGGCCTCATGTAGGATTAGTGCTGGATTAATGCTTATCTTTATCCAAGGTCACTCTGGCTAGGAGCCCAGAAGCAGCCAAGCTGGAAGGGAGAGGGAAAAGAACAAACTGAGAAAAAAATCCAGCTGCACTAAAACTTAGAAGTGCATTCTACCAATCTACCAATGAAATTCGTTTAGAATATCAATGTTTTCATTGTCTTCACCAAAACATTCAGCCAGAGGGTCCCAGCACTGTCCCTTTCTTAAAGGCACAGCCTCAAACAGTCACAATGTGTGAGTCCAAGGCTACAAGTGTTAAGATCTCTAAGAGCAGTGAAGTGCCTGAATTTGAATAGATTTCTAATGTGTTATTTTAAAGAGAAATCAGTGAGCGGGCTTCTTTAATGATTCCAGGCACTGAATATCAAAACAACGAAAAACCCCAAAGAAATCACCTGTTAGCCCTCTGTCCTCATGGTATAGGTACCAAATCCCATTTTAAAGGTGATTTGGCCTCAAAATTATTGGCATTTGTTGTACTCCAAAGTATGACAGTAGAGATGTCATGCTGCTGTATCCAACTCTGTCTTCAGAACCTGAAGATCCATTTGCTATAAAAGGTGCCCTTTGTAGTAAATGTTGCAGTTCTGTGTGGAGCAGTCATATTCAGGAGAAACAGCTTGACTTCAAGTCAAAGTAAAATTTCGTTGTTAGTGGCTACAGAGAAAACTGCAAGCAAGTTTAACCAGTCTTTCCTGTTTTCCATTTCCATATTGACAATGGCTCATTGTTTACCCAGATTCTCTCTGTTTATTAACAATGAACTGAAAACTGACATTGAGTTTTTGGAAAAATGCAAGGACTAGATCTCCTTGGGTTTCCATCCCTCTTTCAACTGAACACTTGAGCCTTCAAAAATTTGTTTTGGCTTCTAAAGTAGGGATATCATATCATTTTACAGTAGTGAGAGCTTCTTCCTACTTGCAGTGATGCAGAAATCACCACAGAGACCAGGACTATTCAAGTGTTCAGCAAGAAAAGCTATATCTTGTTCATAAATCCTAAGTTGGATCTGAAATAAAAGTCTTGCAGCAAACCAGAAAATGAATTTTATTTTAAATCGGACAGGGTTCAGCAGATATAAACTGGGATTTGGAAATGATTAAGTGTAAGATCCAGTTAAGAAGTCTCACCTCTCCAGAAAATATAAAGCAAACATTCTTCTTCCTGACCTATAGATCTTTACTCTGTTCAGAATAATAAAATGACTGATCCAGTCAGAAATTGATGCAGAAGATCTTGGAACATTTTTACTGAGACATGGGTCAATAACGGGTTTTGCTGTTTGGGCTTTTCTTTTCTGGTTAAATCATATTTTAGATTGAGCTTCTCTCCTCCTGAATTTTTGTCGTACTGGTAGCTGTTGAAATACACTGAATGTTGTGATTCATCTTATCTTTGCTTGCGTTAACAAGAAATCTTAGTGTAAATTGAGATTGCAATCCTGAAGGTCTAAGCGTGCTCACAATTTCTTATCCTTTAGAGTCATGTTCAGCTAAGAAATTGAGATTCAGAAGGACATGTATTGGGTAAAGTATGTCCATCCAAAATCTTAAGTGGATAGAATTAGAAAACTAAATTAATGTTGTGTCTAATTATTTTGATGCATACTTGCAGTTTTCCAGTTTGATTCCTAGAAAGATTTCAAAGCCTTTGATCTTGTCTTTTAGAGACTCTTTCATGCACTAGCTATTAACCAGACTCTCCCTTCCTTCACCCTGCTTTTCTGTACTAGTTTTGGGGTTTGGATTGTGCTTTCCTCTGCACCAGCTAATGTTGCTTATTATAGATTTCAGATCTCCAAATTTAAAAGTCACACCACTGGTAATGTTGCTGTATCTCGACTAATGTTACAGATAACTGTCACATTTGCCTACTGTTTCTCTTTACATATTTTGTTGGACTAAGGAAAAAACTGATATGATTTAGCTTAGCATGTGTAGTATGTTGAGGCAGTAGGAAAGGTAATCGGAGCACTAATATAAAACCTTGACATAACCTTATATTTACTGTACCTAAATTATGCATCAGCATGAATTTCATTGGGCAGTTTGAATCTGGAAAAATACATGATGGAGAGAGATTTTTGCAATGTCTAGGAGGAGATGTTTGTTCTTTCACTGTGAAACATTGTTGCTTTTTCTACATAGAGGAATCTGGCAGGTTGGACCACTCCTCTCAGTTTCTTGTCCAAGATAGGAATACAGGACTTGTCTATTAATCCCAGCCTTCAGATGTTCCTGGACTGTTCTCTGGGAATAGGAGACCAGAGCCTCTCCTGTGCATAAGTCCCTTAGGTTTCTTCATACTCTCTCTCTTGCCTTTACTTTTCCACTTGTGATGAAATTCTGTGACTGGAAACTACATTTTAGTAGTTGCTGTGCCCCATCAAAGAGACTAGGGTAGAGTTTTTAGCTCCTGTTTCACCCAGATGCTTGGTGGGCAAAATTCTGCTTTCATTTGCATTTTCCTGTGAATTGGAACAAGATGTGCTACTTTTGATTTTATATTATTCCCATTAAGCTTTGGTAGATTTAAGACAGAATCACTGGAACACTGATCTCTGACTGAAGAAAACCTGTTCAAACTGGCGGTCTGCCTGAAAGCATGATACATAGGTTGGCAGCTCTGTCAAACTGGTCTTTAATCACCAGTCTTCCTAAAATTCACTTGTGTGTTATTTACCTTTCGTTGACCTGTTATAAGTGCATTTCCACTTGACTATTATACCAAAATCTAAAGTTCAGAAACTAATTGAACATGAACCAGCAGTGTGACCAGGTGGCCAAGAAGACCAATGGCATCCTGGCATGCATCAAGAATAGTGTGGCCAGCAGGAGCAGGGAAGTCATTGTGCCCCTGTACTCTGCACTGGTTAGGCCACACCTTGAGTACTGCATCCAGTTCTGGGCCCATCAGTTTAGGAAGGACATCAAGACACTTGAACATGTCCAGAAAAGGGCAACGAGGCTTGTGAGAGGCCCTTGAGCATAAGCCCTATGAGAAGAGGCTGAGGGATCTGGGATTGTTTAGCCTGGAGAAGAGGAGGCTCAGGGGTGACCCTATTGCTGTCTACAACTACCTGAAGGGTGGTTGTAGCCAGGAGGGGGTTGGTCTCTTCTCCCAGGCAACTAGTGCCGGAACAAGAGGACACAGTCTCTTCAAGGGGAAGTTTAGGCTCAAGGTGAGGAGAATGTTCTTCACGGAGAGAGTCATTCGTCATTGGAATGGGCTGCCCATGGAGGTGGTGGAGTCACCATCCCTGGAGGTGTTCAAGAGGGGATTGGACATGGCACTTGGTGCCATGGTTTAGTCATGAGGTTTGTGGTGACAGGTTGGACTTGATGAACTTTGAGGTCTCTTCCAACCTTGGTGATTCTATGATTCTGTAATGATTTTAACTTTTTGGAGCATCAACCTGACATCATGGTAATGTTGCAGAGTGGAAAGTGCTGCTACTATTTGTGGAATCTAATGCTTTATCTAACTGTGTTGAACTCATTTACTTAAAGCATCAATCCTTGTTTGTTTGTTTGGTTCTCCCAAATTAAGAGCTAATGTAAAGAGGTATTGCAGATGGGAAAAAGAAAGCAGACAGAGATACTTGTTCTAGCTTAATCTGAAAAGTAGTAATACTAAAACATGCTGCTTCATCAGTTCTGTAGTTAAGAAACAAGCACCTGGAAATGAGATAGGTATATGCTAGTGTTAGGCTTTTATTATTATTTTTTTTTTTTTAAATAACATTGGGATCCTAGAGCTTAGCTTTATGATGAATGAAGCATTTGTTATTAATTAATGGTTGGGAAGATAACAGTGTAATAATGGCTTACAAAGATCAAAGACCATAAATCTTCCAGGTTTCAATTCACAGAAAATTCACACACACATTGAACACATTACCTGCAACAGTAACACCAGGAAACTAAGGATGGATAGGGAATTATCAAAGTGATTGTGGAGACAATATTTCAAGATAAACAATTATTTGGATTATTCCCATCCCATGACTATCCTATTAACCTTTGTTTGCAATGCCCTTCAGCAAATTATCAAATTATTACTTCTGCTGCAGGCTGTTTCCCTTTCATCTACACCCAGACATCTCAGGATGAAATGATGAAGTCTGATGGAGCAACTTGGTCTGAAATCAGTGTTGACTCTGCATTCTGAATAGCAGGTTGGCCCAGAGGACCTCCTTAAATCCTTCCAACCTGAACTGTTCTACAATTGTTATACTGATGAGACACCAGAGCAGGATTCAAGTATTAAGGTATGTTGAAAATGTAGACAGCTGCCTCAATACAGACAGAAGTATAGTTGTACCTTTTAGGATTAACTGATTTGAATGGAAGTCTGCTTTTCTAAGAAAGCAAAAGAGGAAAAAGAGATGGGAGTGAGTTAGGAAGGAAAAATATATTGGTGGGATGCTTTAATCCATTTAATTATGTTGGCTTGAAAATGTAGTAATAAATGTTCAGGGACTTAATTTTAGGTACTAGCAGGTATTTTGTAAGGGACAAGGTTACACTGGCCTGAAGAATGGCAGCAGGGTAATCACCAGTGAAGAGCTCTGGGGTGTTGCATCAGTGATTCTGTGTGCTGCAGCCCACATTGGTGCTGCTGAAATGTGTTCTCATGACTGGGAGTTAGACTGCTCACTCTATGATGCAGTGAAGTTTCATTTGTAGTTTGACTTCTCATCCTCCTTTTTTTCTTGCTTTCCTTTTGGAGGATACTGTTGCCATTACTTTCCAAAGGACAATTCCAATATTTGCTCAGCCTGACTGACTCAATTCTTGGTTGCTAGTCATCAGCACCTGTGTTTTGTGCACTGAACTGAATGACCTTTTCTACCTACTCAGGACAAATATTTTTTTTTTCTCCCCCTCAGCAGAGACTGGCACTTTCTTCATTAACAGTGAACACGTCAATTTAAAGCAAAGTGGGAAAAGTGAACACTGGCATACTAGTTCCAACAGGCACTGCTAATTCATATGCCAGTAAGTTACATGGATTTAAACCACATTTTATTCTGAACAAAAAGGAATAGTTGCCATAGTTACCAATAATCACAAAACCCTGGGAAACAAAAAGCATTATCATTAAAGAACACATTTGCCAATGAATAAGAACAGCCCTTTCCTTTTGGTAATGTTTTAACCAATAGAGTGGTGATATCCTGTCAGTTGCTATTATATGCAATGCTAAATCTGGCATTGTGTTGAACCCTGTATGGAGTGACTACATAAACATATAACTAGTGCATTTGCAAGTATGCCTCAGATGTATCACTGCAATCCTAGAAAGATTTATATGGAAAAAAATCTGGTGCCTTTACTCTTTTTCATAGAAAAAATAAGTCTTTTCTTGGGGAAAGTTGTCTGGTTTGTGTTACTTATTTTTTAAAGCATGAAAAAGGAAAGGTTTTCAAAATTCTGGCAGATACATTTTGGCTTTTTAACTGCTTGATGCTTTACATAAATGGCTTGATTTTGCTGAGAGCTGTATTGCTGCTGAAATCAGTGAGTGCTGAAAATACCAAAACATTGGCAATCTAGTTAAAGTAATTGCCATGCTTCTGCTAGCTGTACATGGCTGCCTATGCCAATTTGCCTTGCCTCAGAGCATAAGTGACTAGGATTTGAGTGAGTAAGACTCATTGAAGAGCTTACTGCAATGTTTTCAAGACTGGGGAGTTAACCGGAGGAAATGGAATATTTTAACCAACCTGCCCCCAGGTTTAAGAGTACAGGACATTTCATAGACTACAAAGAAGAAGTATGCTGCCCAAGTCTGTGTGAACATATATCTAGCTCTGAGAAAGGTCAGGCTAAGCAAACAAAGTTTAATATTGTTTAACTCATTCCTTTCCTGAAGCTTATCTTTATATTCCTCTCCATAAAGAAATGGCAGGACCAAGCTCACCTTTATGTTTTTCTTTAAGATAAATATGTCACTGGCCAGTGATTTTTCCTGCTTGAAATGACTGTCCTTTCCCAAAGCAGTCAGGTCTTTCTCTAGAATTTAGGTATATAGATATCCTTGGTAAGGCTTTCTGAGAGGCATAATTATAAAATAGAGGTCCAGATTCTAGGTTCAAACAGAAATACTGAAGTGTATCAATATATCAAGAAAAAAACAAGCAGAATGTAGAAAACTACCCTTTTGGGTCAATGTAATAGCACATAAAAACAGTGACTGGTTGCATTGAAAACTCTAATTAAATCTAATTAATGATATTTACATAAATGGATATTTATTTCATCTGGAATTGCTAAAGATAAGTCCTGCAATTAGTGAATAAGTTACACACTTATTAACATTCTATAAGCCATTTCAAAATACTGCTCAACATAAATTTGCATCAAAACCTGAAAACATGAACCCTCTAAAAGTAAGTCAGTAGCAGTTTATTTTGTTTCTGTAATGGTTTAAATCAGAACCAAATGGGTCAAACAGAACCAGAGGGTTAACCTGTCTATTTTCCCATCACAGAAGTGAGGGAAAAGTAACAACACAAAATCTCAGGATTGAGGAAAAAAAGAAAAAAAAGGTGAGATAAGAATGCAGTTTGCTGCACAAAATCAGTTGAATGTAGCACAAAATCCACAATTCCCTTAGCTTATTTGCAGAAAAAGCATGGCACAAAGCAGCAGCAAGCAGAAGCAAGTGAGTTAAAAGCCCAAGCCAGAAAACCACTCCCCCATCCCTCCTTATCATAGAATCACAGAATCATAGAATCAATAAGGTTGGAAAAGACCTCAAAGATTATCAAGTCCAACCTGTCACCACAGACCTCATGACTACTAAACCATGGCTTCAAGTGTCACGTCCAATCCCTCTTTGAACACCTCCAGGGATGGTGACTCCACCACCTCCCTGGGCAGCCCATTCCAATGGTCAATAACTCTCTCTGTGAAGAACTTTCTCCTCACCTCAAGCCTAAACTTCTGCTGGCACAGTTTGAGACTGTGTCCTCTTGTTCTGGTGCTGGCTGCCTGGGAGAAGAGACCAACCCCCACCTAGCTACAACCTCGTTTCAGGTAGTTGTAGAGAGCAATAATGCCTCCCCTAAGCCTCCTTTTCTCCTTGACCCCCTGCCGTCCCAGCAGAAAAGACAGCACCCAAAACCCCAGAACCCAAAAGCCCAACTGGAACATGAGGCCTCCCATATTGCAATCTGAACTTCAAGCCCCTAATACTTTGCACCATCCAGTATTTTCGGTTTTTGAAGCTGGCATGATTGCAGCATGGTGTGAATCACAGCAGCAGATTCAACTCAGTCCATGACAATTTCCTATAGAAATATTACTGAAAAGGTTTCATTATTTAAAAAGGTGACTAGGGTGTTTGTTACACACAATTATGCTGTTAGATATGATCTTAATTACAGTAGAAGATAACAAATGTAGCAAAATCAGAGGATTATTGTTGAGAGTTACTCAGGATTTTGTATTTCGTGGATGTTCGTAGTGTAAGTATTTAGATTTATACTTCACACATTTATTTCCTGTGAAAATTAAGGTTATAAATATTTTCTCACAGTACTAAAAATAATTTGCATAAACCCCCTCCAAACTGGAAAAACATGAATTGCATTTCTAATATTTTTTGAAGCAGTTTTGGTGCAGGTCAAATGTGTGAACTGCCAATCACAAATTTTCACCCTGAATATGTATTTTTAAGTACTATATACATTCCTGGAGCAAATGCAAGGATCCAAGATGCGCACGCTCATCTTTTTGTCAATGCAAAAGTGATATGCAAAGCTCTTTGGGCTTATCTGGGGGAAATACTAGAATAACAAAAGATTATATTATTGAATAAGTTTGGTAGAATAGACTGCATTTAACTATACTTTGACTGTCTTGTCAGGTTCATTTACTTGTATTTTGAAAGTTGTTGCATGCAAGCATTCCTTTTCTGACAGACTAGGTTTGAGGTGATATCTTTCCTTACGGTAGTTTTACTGCTTCTCTATCAGTTCTATTGCAGCATCCCAAAAGAATTTGGACTCACAATGAGCTCTGCAAATGCAACAGCATGAAGACTGTGACAGCTCCCAAGAAATGTCATCTTCCTCTGCAGACTTCACCAGCAAAAAGATAAGTAGTATCAGGATGTTCCAAGTATTGTAAAGCACACATTCTTAAATTATTCCTTCTATGTATATGTAACATCTCATTCAGAGAAACTATGTGGAAAACTGCAGACCCAGCTTTCCTCACTGCTCCTCCCTCTGCAGGCTAACTCGAATAATCTGCATGGTGGCCAGTAATTCTGGGTCTCTACCAGGTAGATTAATAGAAGCTCTGGGGAAGAACAGTGTTCAGTGGACTCTGGGGTGATAGAATTAAGTACAACTTTGTTGGCCATGGTCATGCTTTTGCAAGGCTTTTTGGAGTTCTTTCAACCCAGCACCAAGCATATCAATAAGATTATTGAGTCTGCTTAAACAATGTGTTGAGGTTTTCAAAAGACAAACCCTCTCCAAGGGCACTTAAGGCATCGATGGAGCAAGAGGAAAGATCATACCGTTGATTAGTAGCTGCCTGAAAGATGAACAGATGAATGCATAGAAATAGAGGGAGAAAGTGTGCAGATGGTACTATGTTATTCAAGGCACTAAGGGGGGCTCTGGCAGGCAGCTTAGACTCACAGAAGGACTTTACAAGACCCAGATAATGATGAAACAGTAGGCAAAATTTAATATAGATAAATGTAAGGTGGTTCATTGGGAAAAACAGCATGAGCTTCACATTAACATGATGAGCTCTAAACCAGTAATCTCCCAGTGCTTTTCATCTTGATTATTTCAGGTTTTGGCAGAATGAAGAAGGATCTGTGCCTGTTTGTAATGGAGAATGGAAAGTAAAGAAATTCTTGTGTGTGTATTTCAAGAGAAATAGATCCTTTTCTCAAAGTCAGTCCACAGCCCTTTTTGAATGAGAGGGGAAGGTCTTGAACAGTGCTGTGACCTGTTCCATTAACCGAATGGCATAGCTGTTTACCTTTTTTGATCACAGTGTGCAGCAAGGGAGCAATTTCATTGCCTTCCCAATACAATCTTGGCTTGACTGTGTGTATAGGTTTTTTAATTAGTTTCTCCTCTCCTGCACACACATATTTGTACAGGGAAATCTATTCAAGAAAATGTATTTTTTTGGCACATATCCAAATTTGTGAGTAAGATAACATTGTATGTGAAAGAAAACAGAACCATTTCAAATGATTATGTCACACAAACAGGAGAAGAAAACAATGTGATTCAAAAACCCAAAAGATTGAATATTCATGAAAGTAAAACCTGTTTTAACCAAAGTTGTTACAGCCAGACATTTATAAGAAAGCCATACCATATATACTTAATAACTGGAAATTGTAAGCAATGAAGTAAGAGTTGGTCAGACAATCTAATAGTAGCAAAAAGGAGAACATTTAGCAGCTTTTGGGTCTGATTTCTGAAATTACTGCTGCTTCATGGGGCTAGAATGTCAGCTGCAAAAGAATCTTGTTTTTTTAATATGGTATCCGGTTCTGGAATCCAGTTTTCTGATGCCCCTGGGAGGTGATGCTGTTGGCAGGCGGCTGAACCACTGATTACTATAGTGTGGAATAGTCCTGCTTTATGGCTGATACAAGGGGCTGGGAACACAGATGACCGATTTAGATGCATAGTCCAGCACTGTAAACATCTCGGATGACTTCTTTGCTTGACCCTACAGTAAACACCTCAGATGACTTCCTTGCTTGGCCCTACAGTTATATTTGAGTGAATTTTGTTGCTTATCTGGCAAATCTTTAAGGAGTCTTGTCTGTTTTCTGCAGGAAAATAAAACAAAAAACACCCACAATGCAGCAAGAAAATCAATATATGTAAGTACTATGATTTTCCAAGATCATGCAACAGAATCAAGACTAGAACAGAAATTGCTGCTTAATTTGCAAAGTATAATCTTCTGTTTAGGTCTTAGCCTTTGGTATACAGCTTTTGCATGGCTGGTCATCATCCCTAACATGATCAATACATTAACTATCTATGTTCCTGTGTCATCAATACATTAGGGTAGAGTAGAGTAGACTAGACTAGACTAGACTAGACCAGGTTGGAAGAGACCTTGGACTACTACCTACAAAATAGTGACAAACTTGTAAGAGGGGAGGTGATCCTCCCCCTCTACTCAGCCCTGGTGAGACCCCACCTGTCCAGTTCTGGAGCCCCTATTACAAGAGGGATGTGGAGGTGCTGGAACGTGTCCAGAGAAGGGCCACGAGGATGATCAGAGGGCTGGAGCACCTCTCCTATGAGGACAGACTGAAGGAGTTGGGGCTGTTCAGTCTGCAGAAGAGAAGGCTCCGAGGAGACCTAATTGTCGCCTTCCAGTATCTGAAGGGGGCCTACAGGAAGGCTGGGGAAGGACTTCTCAGGATATCAGGTAGTGATAGGACTAGGGGGAATGGAATGAAGCTGGAGGTGGGGAGATTCAGGCTGGATGTGAGGAGGAGGTTCTTCACCATGAGAGTGGTGAAAGCCTGGAATGGGTTGTCCAGGGAGGTGGTCGAGGCCCCGTCCCTGGGGGTGTTTAAGAGCAGGCTGGATGAGGCTCTGTCCAGCCTGATCTAGTGTGGGGTGTCCCTGCCCATGGCAGGGGGGTTGGAACTAGATGATCCTTGTGGTCCCTTCCAACCCTGAATGAAACTATGAAACTATGAAACTAGGAAAAATAATGGTAATACCAGAAAATGGAAGCAATAAAAAGATGGATATAATGGCAGCAAATGGCAGATACTTTCTGAAATTGGACATTCTTCTTATTCTGAATCCTTTATCTGGACACATAACTATGATTTCTTGTCACCTAAGACTTGCTTGGAAAAGTTAAAATCTTTAACAGAAGTCTGTAAATAATGTAAGTGCATGAGCCAGATGTTACTTTAAGCTGTCTTCAGAAATATAACAATGTTCACTCAGAGAGCAGAGACAGCATAATGTAACTCCTCATGTAGCTGGAAGCTTAAAGTAAGGGAAGGAAAATGCTAAGAATGGTTAACTGCTTAAGCCCAAGCCACACTGGGAAAAATACATGAGAGTATAATATTTTTTGAAACAATATTCTGAAAATACTAGAGACAAATGTGTCAACTCATGCGTTATCTGAACACATATTACATCCAGCTCTTTACTCAACCAAATAATATTTTTCAAAGTGGTTGGATAGCATTATGAACACTAGCTAGAAAGTCTATACAACCATCTATGTGTGAAGTTTCTTAGATTGAGAGCATTATGTACCAAATATGCTCAAAAGTAAACTTCTGCATATAGTGATTTCAGTTGGGATATTTTCCAAAACTAGTGACTAGATCATGAGGACTAACTGAAGATGCCAAACAAATATAGTAATAGTTATTGCAATCCTGAGCCATTATTAGAGCTTGGAAGGAACAGCTCCCAGCAGTTTCCAGCACAGAACATCTTGGAGTCAACAGCTGAAGAAATGAAGCATCAAATCTATTGCATGCACCTGAAATTCATTACATTTCCTTAATAAGGTATTGCTTCTTATGACCTTTAAGGATAGCAGTGAACTTCCTAAAGGCAAAAAATGCTCTGTATTAATGTGTAGAAACTGTGTTTTATCAGTCTAAGGAATAGAAAGTACTTCAGGCTCATTGCATCTTGAGATTGCCTTAGGAAGAAGGAACAAATGGGCTTGGTGCAGTTGCTTCAAAATACAGATAAAAAGAAGACAGATTGTGGAGGCATGAAAGACTAGGGAATGAAGAAAGAGAGAAGAATTTAAAAGTGCAGTGAAACAGATCTGATGTAAATGAAGTAGAAGGGATGGTGGAACAATGAAATGTGAGAAATCAAATAGATGGAGCAACTAAAACTGACGGTGGAATGGCCAGTCAAAACTAAGTCCTCTATTGTAATTACTACTGTTCTTCAGGGACTTAGGGACTACTGCTCCAGTAAGCCCAGGGGTTCTGCAACGATGATGTCAATTCACATTGCTACTGGTCACAGATCTGAGGAATTCAGAGACTGCTGGGGGACCACTGTGCTCTTGACAATTTTGCAGGAGCTAACATTGCTTTGGAGGTTCAACTATCCACCCATTGACAACCTAAAGGAATTCTGTTGTTTGTAGCTTTCTATAAAACAACAGAAGTTTTTCTCTAGGGTAAAGCTGCATTAACTCCAGGAGCACAAAACTGAAAAGATGAACAGATTACATTTGCAAGGGCTGTAAAAGAAACATCAGCCTTCTGGGAAATCCAGGAATACTAAATTACAATTGGTAAAATGAATGCAGGTGTGGCTTACCTTGCTGACTGATAAGTATCTCCTTTCTTCTTGGCTTCCATTTGAGGGCTGTTTTGCTGCTGCACTGCTTAAATAATTTTGTGCGATGGCTTCAAAATACATTGTTTTGTTTTAATGTCACCTTGCTGCAAAAGGTGGGAAAGAGGATAGGCTAACATAGACCTTAGTAATATGTTTTGTGTATAGTGTAACTTTAAAAAGGATGATTTATAAAATATAAGATGATCCTTCTTTGTCCATGATTTGTGGAATATTTCCAATCAGGAAAACACAGGAGAGACATTTTTTGGAATACTGACAGTATTATTGACTATTGTATAGTAAACAACCAGTGGTCTGTGATTTCCTATGTGGCTTTTACTGCCAGCTTGCAAGAAGCCATAGCGCAATTTTCAAAATATGCATTTTTCTTTATATAAAACACATTTCACAGGAATGTGTTTACTATTTTTAAGTTTTTAATAGTAGATATATCTAGTGAATAATGACAAAAATTTTCTCATAAGTATGTGGTGGTCTTTTTTACCAATTCATGGTAATATCTTGCACAGTACAATTTATATTCCAGGAATTTAGCAGATATTTTGTCTGCTGACACTATTGATTTAAATCAAATAACTTTAAAAAGGTTGAGTCTGTTTCAAATTGATTTTATTTCTGAGAATATTTTTTTAAGTTTACCTATGGCTAATGGGCTGAACATATTTAGTAAATATTTTAATTTCCTTTGTGAAATGACTGTAAAGTACATAGTTGGATGTACCATATCACAGTATCACCAAGGTTGGAAGAGACCTCAAAGATCATCAAGTCCAACCTGTCACCACAGACCTCATGACTAGACCATGGCACCAAGTGCCACGTCCAATCCCCTCTTGAACACCTCCAGCGATGATGACTCCATCACCTCCCTGGGCAGACCATTCCAATGGCAAATGACTCTCTCTGTGAAGAACTTTCTCCTCACCTTGAACCTAAACTTCCCCTGGTGCAGCTTGAGACTGTGTCCCCTTGTTCTGGTGCTGATTGCTAGAGAGAAGAGACCAATCCCCACCTAGCTACAACCTCCCTTCAGGTAAGTTGTAGAGGGCAATGATGTCACCCCTGAGCCTCCTCTTCTCCAGGCTAAGCAATCCCAGCTCCCTCAGCCTCTCCTCACAGGGCTTGTGCTCAAGGCCTCTCACCAGCCTCATTGCCCTTCTCTGGACATGTTCAAGAGTCTTGATGTCCTTCTTAAATTGAGGGGCCCAGAACTGGACACAGTACTCAAGGTGCGGCCTAACCAGAGCAGAGTACAGGGGCACAATGACTTCCCTACTCCTGCTGGCCACACTATTCCTAATGCAGGCCAGGATGCCATTGGCCTTCTTGGCCACCTGGGCACACTGCTGGCTCATGTTTAGGTGGCTGTCGATCAGCACCCCCAGGTCCCTCTCTGTTTGGCAGCTCTCCAGCCACTCTGACCCCAGCCTGTAGCTCTGCATGGGATTGCCATAGCCAAAGTGCAGCACTCGGCACTTGGACTTGTTGAATGCCATCCCATTGGACTCTGCCCATCTGTCCAGTCAGTCGAGGTCCCTCTGCAGAGCCCTTCTACCCTCTAACTGAGCAACATCTGCTCCCAACTTGATTTCTTCTGCAAATTTACTGATGACTGACTTGACCCCCTCATCCAGATCATCAATGAAGATGTTAAAGAGGATTGGGCCCAGCACTGATCCCTGGGGGACGCCACTGGTGACTGGCCGCCAGCTGGATGTGGCACCATTCACCACCACTCTCTGGGCTTGGGCCCTCCAGCCAGGTCCTAACCCAGCACAGAGTGCTGCGGTCCAAGCCTCGAGCTAACAGCTTATCCAGCAGTTTGCTGTGGGGGACGGTATCAAAGGCCTTGCTGAAGTCCAAGTAGACCACATCCACAGCCTGCCCCATGTCCACCAGACGGATCACCTGATCATAGAAGGAGATCAGGTTGAAGAGGCAGGACCTGCCCTTCCTAAATCCATGTTGGCTGGACCTGAGCCCTTGGCTATCCTTCAGGTGCCCAGTTAGTGCCACCAGGATAATCTGCTCCATCACTTTCCCTGGCACTGAGGTCAGGCTGCCTGGCCTGTAGTTTCTGGGTTCCTCCATCCGACCCTTCTTGTGGATGGGGACCACACTGGCCAGATTCCAGTCATCTGGGACCTCACTGGTGAGCCAGGACTGGAGGAAAATGATGGAGAGCGGCTTGGCCAGCTCATCTGCCAGCTCTCTCAGCACCCTAGGATGAATCCCATGTGGTCCCATGGACTTGTGAGTGTCAAAGTGGCTCAGCAGCTCCAGAACTAATTCCTCATGGATTACCGGGGCACTACACTGCTCCCTGACCCCGTCCCCCAGCTCAGGAGGCCACTCGTCCTGAACTCCTGACTTGCTGTTAAAAATTGAGGCAAAGAAGGTGTTCAGGACTTCAGCCTTTTCCTCGTCTTCAGTCACAGTGTTCCCCTCCAGGTCCAATAAGGATGCAGGTTCTTCCTGCCCTTCTTCTTATTGTTAAAGTATTTGTAAAAATGCTTTTTATTATCTTTCACAGAGGTGGCCAGCTTAAGTTCCAACTGGGCCTTTGCCTTTCTAATTTTTTTCCTGCATAATCTAACAGCTTCCTTAAATATACCTTGAGAAGTCTTCCCCTCCTTCCAAAGGTGATACAGCCTCTTTTTTCCCCTTAAATCCTCCAGGAGCTGCTTGCTCATCCAGGCTGGTCGCCTTCCCTGCTGGCTCATCTTTCGGCACATGGGAACTGCCAGGCAAGCTGCAACTGTCTCAAGTTAAGTAATTTCTCATTTTATAGTTACACTTTTGGCATTTAATTGACCTTTCCAAAAAGAAACAGTGCATACATAAATGTGCTTAAAGTCTGCTTCTTGAAGTAATGATTTTTTTTTCTCAGCCTTGGTTGAATTTAGAGATACAGAGTTAGAAATGTTTGTATTCCTTTTATATTTGTGCTTATTAGTAGTAGGATTTGGCATTTTAAACTTTTTTATTATTATTATTTATTACTTAAAATGATGAGAGGAGAGTGAGCTATGAGAGGCCGGTGTCCATTTGTGCAAGCTACTCCCACTGTGGGATTCTGAATGAGCCTTTTGTTGAGATCTGGGCAGGAATGTGGGTTGCAGTGTATTTATTTTCATATTTATGCACAGGAAATTCAGGTCTGGATTAATACAATAACCTTCTTTTCCAGAATTCAGGTGTGATATCTGGGGTTTGGAGTGAAAAGTCCAAAGTTATCCAAGAGCATTTTCCACACCAGTCCAATTGAGATCCCCAAGGGGGTAGTTGAATCCCCATCCCTGGAGGTCTTTCAAAGAGGCAGAGATGTGGTGCTGAGGGACTTGGTAGAGTTGGAAAATGGTTGGAGTCCATGACCTTAAAGGTGCATTCCAGCTGAAACAATTCTATGATTCTATGAGACTGCATAACTAGAGGTTTGTAGGGGGACAGCATTGTCTAAAGTGGTTTTGAAATTTACCCAGATTAACCATTTGAGTCTTTCATCTCTCTCTTTGGATATTTTCCATGTTTATATTCTCATTGTCCTGAAAAGTATTCATATTTCTAGGGGCATTGAATAAGGCAGCATTTCTGAGTATTACTCCTAAATCCTCACATGGGAGTAATTTGTGTCCACTAGTGGATTTTACATCAAGTATCTCAGTTACATAAGAAAATGTGTGTCAGTGATTTCAATAAATGCCATCTATTTCTCATTCTGCTTTCTGCTCTTGAATCTTGCAGTCTTTCTTCCACCTATCTTCTGGATCACCATTCCAGAGAGATTTGACATTCTCTGTGATTTTCAACTGTAAGGCTAATTCAGAGAGTTCTTTACTGCTCAGTGATTTTCCTGTTTTTCATTTTCTTGCTCACTTTGTCTACTTGCAGCATAAACCCTTTTCAAAATATAAACTACGGAACTTAGAAAACAATCATGTGAGTTGTATTAAATGTGATGGGTATAAAATGAATAGAGAAACAGGAATTTTGAACTTTTCTGCTGTTGGGGAAAAAAAGAGTATGAGATTTTGGGAAGGATCCTGTTGAATTGTTCTTCTTATTGTAATTGCCAGCTAATTCTCTGCTGATACTTTGTCTTTTTCATGCAACTCACATACAAACATATATAATTTAAACATGCATGGTTTCATTTCTATCTCGTTTAAATTTTGTGCTGTGTTTATTGTAGAACATGAGTAGAAACAGGTTTTTTGGGGGTTTTGGGGGTATCTTTTTAGGTTTGATAATTTTTTGCATTCAGTTTTATTTTGGAGGTTTTATGTTAAGACTTTTAAACATTCTTTTCAACATATTTTAAAATATTTTACTTTTTTTTTTCATTTTTATGTCAGGTTATTTAATCAAAGCAATTTTATGAAATGTTTATAGGATGTTTAAAACTGGTTTCTTTGATAACTTTGGAGAAATCTGACACCAGTGCTCACTGGTTATGTCACTTATGGGGAAACAGTGGGAGAGGTGACTTACTGCTCTTCATCAGGGAAGGTTTTATGCAATTTTGTTTGTTTATTTTTTACTAATGTATACTGCAGAAGAAATTCTTGGAGAATCCCTAGTTTCTCACAGTCTGCATACATTAAACAGAGGATGAGTCTAATTTCCGTCTGGCTGAATTAACCTGTCATTCTTCTGTGCACAATGCAAACCCTTTAACAGGAGTTATTGATCCAGACATACTTCATGGTCATTTGTAGTCTGGTCATTGACTTGCACTACCAATTTTAAAGTCTCCTGATTTGAAAGTACGCTGAGTGTTAGTGTCACATTGTAGTATGTTACTCCTCTTTCTCATTCTGATTTAGGCAAGAATATCTAGGAGCCAAGCAACACTTTTTTTTTTTTTTCCCCTGGAGCAAGAATAGAATGGAATAGAATGGAATAGAATAGACCAGACCAGACCAGGTTGGAAGAGACCTTCAAGATCATTGTGTCCAACCTATCAACTCATCCAACCCGCTTAATCAACCAAACCATGCAAGCAAGCACCCTATCAAGTCTCCTCCTGAACACCTCCAATGATGGTGACTCCACCACCTCCCCTGCAGTCATTTCTTCTGAAGAGTCTCCATTTTCAAGAATTTTAATGTTGTTGTGAAAATTTCCTGGCCAGATCTAGTCATACATTATTTAGAAATTCTTAAATTCTTTCAGTGAGTAAATAAAATAAAGAGAATAAAAAAGTACACATTTTTGTTTGAGCTAGATGGCTATGTCTGGTCATAATCTTGTCATCAGTACGTAGCAGATGATTAATTGTAAAGGTTAATCCCTTTTATTCCTGTCAATATGTGTTTCATTCCTGCTCACAGGAAATTTATATTCTAGAGGAAACTGGTCACTGAAAGCATGAGGTTGTCAAGAAACTTAGGCTACTTCAGCTAAGGAAAGCTAATCACCCAAACTCAAGGTACATTATAACCACTCTCTTTTGTGACAGTGAGAAAGTGAGGAAAACTAGGGTTCTACAGGCTAAAAATCTTTAAAAAAGAAAAGAAAAGAAAAAGAAAGAAAAAAAATGTGGCAAATCTTACCACATGTAGCTGTTGTCACAGAGATAATATGGAACTAGTAATACTTGGTTTGTTTTCCTACATTAACTTTAAATGGATTTTCCTAGTCCTGTGTTCTAAGATGTAGTTTGCATTTGAAGCTTAGTTACCTTTTTTTATTCCTATAAATGACACTTTAAACCTAGAGAGCATACTGCTGTGTTAAATAAAAGTTATCTTTCTCTGTGGGCATTTCTGAAGATGGTGTCTTGTTGTTACTGATATAAACTGCAAAATTACACTGATTTGCCCAAAAGATATAAAACCACTTATGTGACTGTAAAAATTATTGATATTTGCTAATTTTTTGAAAGTGAAGCAAGACCAAACCTACCACTTTCTCTATCATATGGCAAAGTACAGGGACGCTCCAGTGAAGCATTTGCTTTTCTAGATAGATTCTACAAAAGAGAAAACTCTGTCTGAATATTAAGCTGCAGAACATAGAAAAATGAGAATCTTTAAGATGTTCTACAAGTAATCATAAGTGTTGTGATTGTTTATAATATTTCAAAAACTCTGAGCAACCTGATCTAGTATGAAGTGTCCCTGCTCAAGGCAGGGGAGTTGGAACTAGATGATTGTTGAGGTTCCTTCTAACCCTAACAATTCTATGATTCTAAGCCATTTGCCTTGCTTTACACCCATGATGGATACTTGGATATTTCAAACCTTCCACTGTGGAATTAGCTGGGATCGTAAATCTAAAATTTATCTAAAGGAGAAGCAAAGTAAGATTTTTCTGGACATTCTTACAATATCTTTGGTTAAAATAAGGCTGTGCCTACAAAACCATGTTCAGATTACACCACACAAGGTGAACAGAGTTATAGATGTACAAATGCATACCCAGGTTTCTTACAAATTAAATCTAGATTTTTTTAACAAAAAATTGATAACATTTTAGGGCATGAAATTGTATATTTGCCCAGTTAGAACAGTCTCTCAGATAAATCTGTCTCTCTTCTTAGAGAAAGAAAAATACAACCTCTATGAGCTGGAAAGTAAGACATGCAGAGCAAACTACCCGGAAAGATAGTGATAAAGAATGCTGTGTCAAGTCATGGATGCTATGTAATTTTGCTACTTGCAGTTTCTCTGAAAAGGAACCCTCTCCTCTCAGTTGCACTTTCTTGTTTATCTTAAACTTTTATTTCTGAAGCATTTTTATTAGCTATCACATATTGCTCCATTTTCAAATTAAGTGAACTTCAGTGGGCAAGAGGGAAGCAGTCTTCATGCACTGACTGAAAAATTTTCTCTCCTAACCTATTATTTCTGTGTTCTCTGTACTGAAGCTGTGCTTTCACGCTCCTGTGGGCTAGACTTAAAAAAATCTCTTTAAAACCCCCGAAGTCCTATGCCTGTATTAGCCTTATCAGTGAACTATTTCAGAGACAAGGTTCAGAGTAACTCCATTAATCAAAAGCACAGGGAGAAACAGCTTTGCTAATAATCTGCTTTTGGGTTCCAAGCAGATAGCAAGGAACGATCAAAGTACAAGAGGACAAGCTTAGTTACTGCTGCCCAGTTCTTCAGTGGTTTCCCTATGGTCTTTATCTACCATAACTGAACTTGGAGCCCCCCCAGGAGCCACTATGATTCACTTGTGATATTATAGACCCTGAGTTAACCACTTTCTTTCCCTTTGGCAACTGGAGGTGTCCAGTAAAGCTGTCTATAATGAGCTATGGCAATGGTAAGATGCGTGCCTAGGCCTCCCAATGAATATGACAGCTCAGAAAGCTCACAGACTCCCATTTGGATTACTGGTACCTAGTCATAATATAAACTGCTTTTTCTAAGCTAAACACTTTTATTTAATATGTGACAACACACTCTCATACACTAGCAGATGTAAGCTAATTTGTCACAGGTAGACTATAACAACAGCATGAAGCATGCTGGTTCTTTCATCTTAGTATGAAGTGAAGATTGCCACAGTCCTTCTTTCAAAGAAAGGGTAGTGTATAATTGGTCAGCCAGCCTGTAAATTTTAGCACAGCTTATACAACTTTACAAGTTTTCTTACATTTTCTCATGCCAGCTGTCCAGTTTGCTAAAATTAGAGCAAAATAAGGACAAATAATTTCCTAGATACTTATCTATATGCAGTTTGCTTTAGGTAAGTAATATCAAGGAGATGCACAGGGGGATTATGCAGGTAGTTGAGTGAAGAATTTACATGCTTAATTTATGTGTGATCTTTTTTCCAGTTGTATTCCTATTTCAGTTTGGCTGTACTTTCAGATATCCAATACATTCAACAGTTTACCTTATTCATAGAAATATACCTCAGAATGACATGGCAATTCATTTATATAGTGAGCAAATTGATTTGACAAAAAGTTTCTAAGTGATAAGGAAAATGTAAGTCCCTGGATAAAAGCTATGCAGCAAAGTCAAAGTATTCAGTTTGACGTAATTACTGTCCCAAAGTCTTAGAATATGGCTCTGCTTATAAATCATAGCTGATATGACATCCCTTGCCATCTTTATGTCCAAGTCACTTCAATTTTGTCATACAAAATCCTGTATCTGTTTGCAGTCTGACTCCACACATGATAAAAATTTCATGTCTTCTTTATGACAAGTCTCATTCTGAGTCTTCATCTTTATTTTGTTATTTGGATTTTGACATTACTGCGTGAACACACTTCAGATCTGACTCCTCAGGAAATTGTTTGTAAAGCAATTTGATACAAAACTAATCTAAAACTTTCAATGTTATTCACATTCAGAGATAACACACAGAGGTGCCTTTGGAGTGTGTTGACTGCACAAGCTTCTCCTACTTCAGGGTGTTGTCATGGGTTGAGGGGAAGGCCCAGCCTTCTCCCCCCCACAAAGTGAAGGAAAAAAAAATTACCACAGCTAACCACAGCCGGATGAGCAAAGGAATGCTGTATTTACAAGCCAGTTTAGGGTATGCAGGGTATATATATACACACACAATTTACAGTATTTACAATATATACACAGAAATATACAACAAAGTAATACAGGAATGAAATTCCCCTCCCCCCTGGTGGAGGAGGGTTCCCCCCCTGTACCCCCTTCTCTCCCCTTTTTCCCCAGAGAGGGTTACAAAGAGAGAAAAGGAGCATTTGTTAATTAAAAGCAGTTATAAATTAGAGCAAAATGTTAGTAGGTTTGCAGGCCTCACGCTTATCAGTCCAAGGTCAGTCTGGCGGAGAGCCTAGAAGCCACAAGCTGTGAAAAAGGGAGGAGGGAAAAGTGAACACTGAGGAAAATCTCAGTCGCATTCAAAACTTAAACTTGCACTCTACCAATCCACCAATGAAATTAGTTTAGACCTGTCTTTTGTTTATAAAACACTAAGCCACAGTGTCCCTTTCTTAAAGGCACCACCTCAAACGGTCACAGGTGTATATATATATATATAAATTAATTGTATTCATAAATATGTTGTGACTGACTGTTGTTGAGCTCTCCATATACAACAGTGCTTTGTTCTGTGAGCAATAACAGCTCCATTGAAAGAATGGACTTAATTTCAGTGCTCAGTGCATCAGCAAAAGCTGATATTTTAAACTTATCTCTCTCTGAGAAAGAGATGCCATTGTCACAGGAACTTTCTTTCAATATTACTTTATGTGATAATAAATAGTCAGAAGTGCAGATGACCCTGACTGCTAGAATGAAGTACCTGTTTACAATCTCTTGTTATAACTGGGGCAACCTTTCTGTACCTTCTCATCCCCTGACTGGATAGCCGCTGTGCTGTGTGGTGTGTCCTAGGTTTGAGCCATGAGCTGCTCAGAGCAACAGGACAGAAAGGTATTTTACCCCCAAGGGAGTAAAATAAACACACTTGCACAGAATTGCAGATTAAATTTGAATGATGTTTACAACCATATACAGAAATACAACAGGTACTCAGGGAAAAGCAATTCAATCTGTGGCCTGCTGCTTGGACCTCCACAAGTTCCTAAGCTGAGGTTCTTTCTGGGCTTTAATTTTTCTCCAGCAGAAGAAAAAATATAAAAACAGTGGTGAGCTGGCAGATAAATATAGGAGGCCCTGTTATCTACTATTCAGGACTTGTGATGCTGAAACCCATAAGTTTCCTGATTGCCCATTGCCATTCAAGATCCTGGGAAAAGGCAACTCCAACAATCTCAGCTGCTGAGGCAGTTGCTGAGTAGTGTCAGCCTTGCACATCAACTGGAGTACTTTTTCTTACACACAAGAGAACTAGTGTAATCTAAGTTAGTCTCAGTGCAGTTCAATGTTTTACTCAGAATGTGAGTAGCTCAGTTTTTGGTATGGTGTCTTTCATGAGACTTACTTCCCACTCTTCAACTTCATTTTGCTCCTCAAATCGTCTTCTCTCCTGATGCCTTCAGCTGACATCTAGGCTGAGCGTTTAGCTGAATGTGTGGTGTGGCTTTTCACTGCATGGCATTAGATGCCAGATTTGACCTCCAATAAGGTCTTTTTTACAGCCGAAGCCATGTGTAAGATCAAGAGACAAATATACTTATAGGAAGTGATTTGTCTGAGAGAAGAAGGAATAAAAAAAAAAAAAATTCATTTACCTGGAAATGGTGCTCTCTTCCCAAAAAGGCTTGACAGTTTGCTTTTCTTCCCCTAGTAAAAGTCTGACTTTTATTATTTTTTTTTTTAATCCTTATGAATTGTGTAGAGTGAGAAGCTTAAAATAGGCTCTGTAACGTAGGAAAAACAATTATTTTGGTTTTTTTTTTTAAATGTTAATATGGTGTCTTTCTGCAAAAAAAGTGAAATTTACAATGTGGACACAAATAGGAGAGCTGAACCTCTAGAAGAGAAATTAAATTTGCTAGGTAAAGTCAGTTGATTCCTTTTTGTTGAACTTCTGATCCAGTTACACCATTCTACGAATTTATTATGAGTAAATAAATTGCTTCTTACAGGCACCTCACTGTCAAACACATCATGAAGTAAAACTTTTCTGTTAAATTCCCTTTATAGTTGAGCTAAAACATTAGAAGATCAATACATTAATGAATTTAGGCAGAACATGTTCTTTTTAGCCTTCTGCATAGTCTAAATCCATACAGAAATCCACATATCTTTGTGTTGACTTTGCAATCATGAACAATTTTACCAGAGCCCCTGAAATGTAAATCTTCATGGCACTGGTGGGAAAAATTGTTCTGGGAAATCATTATTAATGATTTGTTTTGCTCATGAAGAAAAGGGCAATAGAAGTAAATAGGACCAAAGTATAAAAAGCTTTCAGACATCATTTGATCATTATATTCACAAAGAAAAACATGCTAAAAGACTTACCTGACAGCCTGACAGTAAGCATTCTAGATTGTTGTTATGTGGATTATATTTTAGTCACTTGGCCAGGCCCTATGGAAGAGGTGAACAATGTCAACAAGTCATAGATCTCCCCCTAACCGACAACGGTAGCTCACTGAAGTCACTAGAATTAAATTTATTATTATTAGAAAATATTACCCTGCTGTGTAACTGACACTGAGAACTCCAAGTGCTAACCCAAGCCCCACTAAACAAATCAATCATCATCCCCCAAACTCAGCTATCTCCACAGAAATCGAGACCTCTCTGTTGTGTTGCTACCATGAATGTCCTGAAGTTTAAGGTAAATGCAGACATGGTTGGTTTTATTTAATAAATAATTATGATTTTCTATTCTCAGGATATGCTCTATCAAAAAGAAGGAAAAAAAGCACAAAAGAAGGTGAGTCTGGTAGCCTTATTTAATCATATGATTTCATAATCATGTAGTTCAATAATATTTTGAACAATACAACAATGAAGGTAACAGTGACATTTTAAATCCTAAATTTTAGTGTCAGTCTGTGAAGAATAAACAGACGATCATTGAGTGATGCTTTCAAGTACATGTTTAGTGGAGTTGTCTTCCTCTCTGGGTGTGTTGACACTGCAACAGATTCAAAGAATAGTAAAAAACTTGGTATAGGTACAAGCAAGAAGTAATACTAAGTTGAGAGAACAAAAATGTGTTTGTAACTCAGGAATATAGGCCCTGTTCTACCAAAAGTTTTTGGGCTTTTTCTGTTCTGCAAAATATGAATGCCACCTTTGCATATTTGTTGGTTTTTAAATCCAAGTTACTAAAATGAAAGTGCAAATGCATTCTTTTGCAGAACCCTTTTGAAGATCAGGGTATATTGAGGTATATAGTAAATAGTTACAGCAAGAAGAGAACTCACACATTTGCAAAAGAAGAGTTTTGTCATTCAAATTACCGTATGAATAATTGTACATTGTGTTTTTGAAATTACAAATTAAGGAAAAATACCCATGAAAACCCCCCAACACCCAAACCCTGCCCTCCTGAAAACAGAGGAAAAAGAAGCCAAACATAGTAATACTAATAAAATACATAGTTGATGATTAATGCACGATGCTAAAACATCAGAGAACTCACACTGTTTGCAACAGGCTATAATTTCAAATACTAGCATATTTTGCAGTCAGAATGTTTCTGCAGCCTAGAAACAGATTATTCTTCCTCATTAACACATGCTTCCTTGCTACTATAAGAAGTATTGCAAAATATTCCTTTGATGTCATGTACTTATGTAAACATATCTGAATGTGCTCTTTTAAAGCTAGGATGTAGAACCCTGGAAATTACAGCATAAATAGCACTTGCCATATTCAGATATTCTTATTTAGCCACACATGCCAAAATATATACTTCTGTGTAACTAGAAAAGCTGTCTCTCAACCTTGTGAGTTGGTTTAGTTTTGTGTACATTTGTTTTGGTTTTGTTTTATTTTGTTTTGTTCCACCACCCTACCTCTCCTGTTGTGGAATGAATGCATTCAACCACAGGCGGGGGTGGGGGGGAAAGAGAGAGATGTAAAAATAGTTTAAAATCTGATTGATATTTATTCTGCATCTTAAATCTGCTGTGGTTCAAGATGTAAAAATCTACATCTTGGGTGAATGTGCATATTCCTTACTCATACATTTGCAGAAGTGATTAATAATAAACTATTTTAACTCTGTTATTGCTGTAGCAGATACTGTGCTTATATTGCTATTACTAGTTTTTTTTTTTTAAAGACCTTAAACAAAGTAATTGCACTGACACTATTTCTATGTTAATGTACCAGCACTGCGGGCATGAAATTGTTCAACTAGCTTTCTCAGGATTCTCTTTGGTAAATTTGGTAGCGGTGTTATTGCTGGTCATATCAGATATGTGCACATTACTAGAAAATACAATGTTATAGCCCAGCTTTAAGAAACTGCTGGCAGATTGCACTAGATATTTATTGAATATTATAGGCACTGTAAGGCCAGCAATATTTTGCATTGATCACATTAGCTTGTCTCTGGAAAAAAACGGTGCAATAAAATTATCTTTGTTTTCAGCATCTCCAGTAAGTGTGCTATGCATTTGGAGTTATTTCCATAGCTTCATTTGCTGATAGTTACAATAAAAATTGCATTTTAAAAATCTTAATTTCTTATCTTATTGCTTATTATGATTTAACATAGACAGTTTTTTCTCACATAGGCTCACTAACTGAACTGACAATAACATTCTTAGCATTAAACAGTGATTTCTTGGTAAATGTCTCAGTGATGCTTAGTAAATTTCGAAGAGATGCTTAGTGCTTTTCCTCAGTTAGACTTTTTATGTATATTTCTACCAGAGTAAGTAACTGAGAGAGAAAGATTAAGTAACTGAGTAAGAAAACCTTTTGTTCAGAGCAGATTAATTCCTTTTCATGTATTAAAACATATCAAGATCCCTGTTTGAGGAATTGCCATAATAATGAATGAAATTACAGCGAAAATAAAAATAAAGTACACATTAATACCTTGTGCACCAAACTTTGTTGAGATTACGGTATTAGAAGAGACTATTTTACATTAAGCATCAGTTGTGAACTGGACAGAATTTAAAGTTTTGTGGTTTTTTTTTTTTTTTTTTTTAATTTATTAATCTCTCTTTAATACATGAAGGTATCCCACAAAGAGATTATTTTTCTTTTCAAAGTTTGAAATGCAAGCATTTCTAGTCTAGTGCATTGAGGTGGATTTTGTATGGTACTCACAGTATCACAGTATCACAGTATCACTTAGGTTGGAAAGGACCTCGAGGATCATCGAGTCCAACCTATCAACACAGACCCCATGACTAGACCATGGCACCAAGTGCCACGTCCAATCTCCCCTTGAACGCCTCCAGGGTCGATGACTCAACCACCTCCCTGGGCAACCCATTCCAATGCCGAATGACTCGCTCGGTGAAGAACTTCCTCCTCACCTCGAGTCTGAACCTCCCCTGGCGCAGCTTGAGACTGTGTCCCCTTGTTCTGGTGCTGGTTGCCTGGGAGAAGAGGCCAACTCCCTCCTGGCTACAACCACCCTTCAGGTAGTTGTAGAGGGCAATAAGGTCTCCCCTGAGCCTCCTCTTCTCCAGGCTAAACAATCCCAGCTCCCTCAGCCTCTCCTCATAGGGCTTGTGCTCAAGGCCTCTCACCAGCCTTGTTGCCCTTCTCTGGACACGCTCAAGTGTCTCAATGTCCTTCTTAAACTGAGGAGCCCAGAACTGGACACAGCACTCAAGGTGCGGCCTAACCAGAGCAGAGTACAGGGGCACTATGACCTCCCTGCTCCTGCTGGCCACACTATTCCTAATGCAGGCCAGAATGCTATTGGCCCTCCTGGCCACCTGAGCACACTGCTGGCTCATATTCAGGTGGCTGTCGATCAGCACACCCAGGTCCCTCTCTGTCTGGGAGCTCTCCAGCCACTCCGACCCCAGCCTATAGCTCTGCATGGGATTGCCGTAGCCAAAGTGCAGCACTCGGCACTTGGACTTGTTGATACTCAATGTATGTATTTCTGTTCTGAGACAATGTATTTGGGTTTTGCAGTAGAGCATATGTGTGGACACTTGATAATACAACTACATACAAAATCTTGGGTTCAAGGCAATAATAATAAAAATAATCCTTCAAATTATATTTAAAGGAGTGAATTGTTTAATTTTCAAAGAGAATGTTATAGAATACATAAAATAAGTAATACAGATATGGGGAGGGAGCAGTTATTTTTTATTTTGTTAGTCTATTCTGGAAGTATGAAGAGCTGTTACCATTGGAAGTTCTGAATTAGAATATTGGATATTCTCATTATTTCCATGCACTGCAACTAAATGGAAATCATAATTTTCCCATTTAACTGCTTGGGATGCCTAGCCACATACAGTCAACCTTGCTTTGATTAAATTTCTGGGTAGAAAATTGCCCAAGTCCATCTTGAGAATGAATTCTTTCTGTGTGGCATCAATGGTCACACTATTTTTTAGTCCAAAAATATCAGGACTCCATTTCTCCCTGTGAGCCAGTAACTTTGGCAAAAATTAAGAAACAAGTCTGCTCTGGCTCTAATTTATAATCACACACAGTATGGCTTTGCTTCAGTTATATATTTTAGCATCTTTGGCTCTGCTTTGTGAAAAGCTTCCAATGTTTACCATGTGTGCATTGTTTTAGGGATTTGCCAAGTCCTGCAGAATCTGAATATAAAACATCCTCCAAATAGAAATCTTTTGCACTTGTGACATTCAGCCATTTTTTATTGTTGTTTGGTTGGTTGGTAGTTTTGGTGAAAGCATGACAGATCTGAGCAGCTCTGGGGCTGCTGCCATAGAACAACTTGTATGAGCAGCAGAATGTAGCAGGTGATGATGAACTGGGTATTCTTTGGGGCAGGATGCCAGGCCACCGGCTGTACAGATGTGTGAGTTGTGTTATCACTCCCTTTCCCTCTCTGAAACTCCAACCAGAATTAGAGAAATCCATCTTGGCAAAAGGTTACTTCCAGTTTGGCATGTTATTTTTTTCTGATTACTGGCATTTTTTCCATGAAAATTTCTGCTGTTACACATAGTTTGCACTTTTTAATGTCATAAATCCCAAGAATTTCTAGAAATAGAACTAAAATTCTCTACTGAACTGCTGAAGTACTGGAGCCATTTCAAAACTGAAACTTAGTGTTATTCCCTTAACCTGAAAACGTTGTTCAGTTCTAGTCATCTAGAGGAAACCCAGAGAAAGACTTTCACCAGAGTGCTGAAAAAGCCTGTCTTTTTCTGTCTAGCTCATAGACTGTAAAATTGCTTCCTAGAGATTTATCAAAACAGGAAAACAATGATGGTCAAATGCAAGAGAAACCTTGCTGGTTAAAGAGCGAATGCACAAGAGACAAAGGACCAAGGCCAAAGACAACAAATACTGCACATGCTAGAACAGTAGGGATTTGGCAGGCTTAGAAAGAATGTTTGTAAAATTTGTAAAGTACCCTCTCTTTAGGTCTGCTTCAGCTCTGCCATCTAACCAATCTGTTGAGAGAGCACTTATAAAAGGGACTGGGCTGCATGGTGCAGGCTGTCTCAGGGAACAAAGGGTTAAACATGATGACAATGGAAGCTGTCTTCAGGGCCTTATTCCTATAACACTATCTTAGGCACTGTGTTCCAAGTCTGGGTACTATTATTTACAGGTGACCACTCTGATTCTTTTTCAGCTCAGACATATGGCATGCCTTATATACAGCAGAATTCTACATGCTAATGTGGCAGCATTACATCAGGTTTTATGGTGCTCCAAAAGCTTGTAATTCAGGCTGATATGTTCAGAGTGGTTGTTGGATTTAGTCATCTAAATCACACTGATGTTGCACATAAATAAACATCTGTAGTTAAGATATATTGGAGTCTGCACTCCTTAGCTGCAAATAAATTCATGATTTAACAGTGCAGTTTGGGATTTTGAAAAATGTCTTTCCATTCTTAGATCTATATTTCACTTCTTTTTTTTTTTTTTTTTTCACATGCATTAATACTGCATATTAACTGATATAATTAAATAATGTATGATCACACTGATTTTATTGCTTTCCTGTAAACTAAAAAGTTTATTCATTAATTTGTTACTTTCCAACAAGAGGTTTTTTAACTGAATTTATTTCATCTAACTGGCATGAAATGGTCAAAATCCAATGCATTAGGTCTTTGGAATTTGTGTTATCCTTTGTGATGTTGTTTTGTCTATTTTCTGGCCATAAAAATCCTTTCATTCTAGGATGATATCATGGGCTGATATTCAATACCATGGTGTTGTCATGCCAGCTTTGAAATCTGAAGTGCTGGCTGGAGCAAAGTATCACGAGGTTGAAGTTCAGAATGAAGAGAGGCCTCCTGTTCCGGTTGCTTTGTTTGGGTTCCAGGCTTTGATTGTTGGTCTTTTCTGCAGGACAGGCTGCAGATCAGGAGCATGGTGGAGGTTTCTGGCTTCTGCTGCTGCTTCTGCATTTTGCTGGGCTCTTGTGCAAATAGGCTAAGATAAAGTGGGTTGAAGGCAGCCTAAAGACATAACTGAGCTTCTTATGAAGCCAAAGAAGCTAATGTGTTTATCCACATGCCATTCTGAGGTTCTCTGTGAGCGCATGGAAGCTTGGTTTGTGCAACTTTTTCACCTGGTGAAGGCTCTGCCTCCTCTATGTATGCCTGACAGTGAGAGAGATTGTGCTGGTTTGGCAGAAGGTGGATTTGTCTTCCCTGTCCTTTGTGCCTCTCACATAGCAGCTGTATAGCTGCTTTGGACTCAGTATTTCCATGATTAATATCCATACAACTATTGAAAAACACGTAAATTACTGTTATCTAACCTTAAGGCGTTTATTGTTCAGAGCTTTGGGGTTTATTTTGTTTTGTTTGTTTGGCTGTTTTTGTTTCGTTTCATTTTTTTTCTCCCGTAGTCTTTTGAGGGTACTCAGATGTGCAGCTGGTTTATCTGCTGTTGTGCCAACATTCCCTGGATCTTCATACTCAAAAACAAGCAGCAAAGAATGTAACAGCAATTACTGTAGTATTGCTTTTATGGTTTTACTTGTAAATGAAACTGCTTACAGTTTTGAACTGAGTTTGTTTTTCCTCAAATAATAGCACTAAGTTTAAAAGTTCCATAAAATCTCATCTTCTTTGTTTTTCCCCCCATGTAAAAAAATGTAATTGCGTGTGAACTGTTTTCCTAAAGTGCTGAGAATTCTCAACTGAATGAGTCTGATATAAGCCAAAATTTAGTAATATCGTTGCAGTTGAGACAGTGGTAAAAGCATCTGAAAGTGGCAAAGACAAAACACCCTAACACCTCCAAAATTTTCTATTATTCTCTCACAAAATCACTGGAGGTGTTTAAGAAGAGACTGGATGAGGCACTTGGTGCCATGGTTTATTTGATTCGATGGTGTTGGGTGATGGGTTGGACTTGATGATCTCAAATGTCTTTTCCAACCTGGTTAATTCTGTTCTTTAAGTTTCCACCAAAATCTGTGTGTATTTGTGTCTGTCTATATGTATTTGGTATATGTGTATCTGTACATACAGATAATGGTATAGATCTTTGTGTGTGTGTGAATGCATACCAAACATCCTAAAATTCAAGCTCCTTATTCCTTTTGTTGTTTCTTTTTTCTTATCCAGGACACTTTCTGATTCACCTGCTCGCAGGTCTCTCAAAAGATCAACGTCTTGTCGTTTGCTTCTTATAACTGCTTGCAGAACAAAACTTCACTGACAATGGTTTGAAACAATCTAGAGGCAAGAAGAAAGTCAGAGTAACTTTTAAATAGCAAAACAGAAGTGTCCATGTGGCTGTAAAACTGTTTCTCAGGTAGGCAATATTTCTTTTATCATTAATAACACTGGATTGTCTGTACGTACAAATTTGGATCTAGATCAGCTAAAACCACATTCACATGTTGGTCTTTTTTAGACAGAACTGATGACAGGGTGTTTTTGCTGGTTTTATGTTACCTTAGGAAGAACAAATGATACCTGATCCAAAGGAAAGTCCAGGGCAAAGAGCTACAACTTCTAAGCCATATAATTTGTAGCTGTTCACCACATTGTGAATTCCTTGTTGCAATCAGTTCCTTTTTTACTAGGTGAAATAATGTAGGAAATAGAAATGGAAGCAGAATTTTGCTTCTAAAATACAATGGATTGCTATCAAGATCAAGTAAGAGTTCGATAAGTTGAGTGGTTGTGATTCATGTGACAACATAACCAATGTGCCTCCAAGTGAAAGCCAAATTGTTGAGTATTGTGAACATCACATTCAACTTTCTCCTTCAAGTAAAGGCAAATTGCTAAAAAAAAAGTGTTACCTAGCACTGGTAAGCTTTCCATATACCACTTATTTTTTTTTTCTTTTTTCTTTTTTTTTCCTTTTGCAATGTGTAGCTTTGTAATTAATATTACACAAATGAAAGAAATATTCTATGAGCAAATTATCATGTGCTTATTGTGAGCCCCCAGATGTTACGGCTGTTTCAAACAGTGCTACTGAAGGGTAGGTGCGCACATGGCACCCTGCACAGCGCTGAGGGTGCTGTCTTCAGGCAGGCGCAGACCTGGGGGAGGGAAAAATAGATGATGTTCTGGGGAAGCAGGAGCAGACAGGGGACCAGAGGAAGCCATGCAGTCCCCGCCACTCCGCTCGGTCCCATGCCTCCGCAGGCAGCCTGTACCCCTAGCCCTGCACCCTTTGGTTAGCACCACCACCTGAGTCCTGGAGAAAAGCCATGTGTCACAGGGCTGCTTCAAGTTGCCTGTGGCCTAGAGGAGACTATATAGCATGGCCTTGCTCTGCCGCCAAGACACTTGGAACTGCTTCTGCCACAATTTTCGAGCCAGGGAAATGGTGACACCCTTTCTCTTTGATATGTACTTTTCCCACTGCTTTTCCCTTTTATTTCCCTTCTGCTCCAGTTCAATCTAATAAACACGGTTCAATAGCCGTTTGGCATCATTTCACCTTTACTTACTGCAAGAAAATTATTTGAACTGCAGCACAGCCACCCCTGCACCATCCCCTGCGCTGAACAGTGCTGGTAAGAGGAGGAGCGAGTCATGACACTTACCTGCTATAATAATTCTTGTGTCTATTTTTCTTACATTCAGTATTGGCCACTGCTGGAGATAGAACAATGTGCTTGTTACATAGCTATTTTCTACTTCATTGTTCTAGAGCAGCCAGTCTTCATGCAATTCGAGAAAACAAGAGAAAAAAAAGGAAAACTTTCTTTCATATGATTGTACAAACATTATACAGCTATTGATTATCTATACAGGTTGCTGCTTTGAAAAGACGTGTAGAAGAAATTACTTTAGTATTTTGAGTGACTTACTCATACTGATCCTGGAAAGATCCATTAAATACTAGGAAAAAAAAATCAACTTGATGCATTAGATTAAATTTCTGTAGATGTAATTAAATCCTGTGGTAGGTTCATTCACATATCAGTAAACTAATTGCATGTAGTCAAACATTTGCTTTGAGTCTAGACAAAATTAAATTAATCTCCCTAGATGTGAACTATAGGAATGTAACATACAGGAAATTGCTCAAGCATTCAGGCTATTGACTCAAAAGGCAGAGTTAAAACAGAAATGTTGGCATATTCATTAAAAGGAGCCATTAGGAGAATTACATTTAAGTTGTGGAACAATTTGTGGTTATCAAATTATATATAACAATTAAAGTAGATAAATGCAAGAATTATTCCTCTGCCTCTTGCCATTCAGTTCTAAAAACATGACATTTTTCTTCAAAATCCATAGTATGGTTGACAGGAATGAGACTAAGCTGAATCAAATTTGACAGAGAAGATCACAAAGATGCCCCTGCTCAGAAAGAAAGTGGGCAGAAAATTGTAAGTGGAAGGAATCTGAGGAGGCTGGGGCAAGCACTGTTGTAAGCACCGGAGAAAGGTTTCTAATAACTGTCATATGTGCGGGTGTCAGAATCTCAACTCACTGAGAGACTGTGGATGGAGAAAGCCAAACAATTACAATTGCTGCTAAGGGGCACAAGCTCAGCACTGCTGGGTTGGGGAGTCTTAACTCTGCACTAAGGTACTCATCAGTATACTCATCCGCGTGAGCTTGAGAGAGGTAGAAGAATGCACTGAGGCTGCCTTGTGCTGTCCACAGTATAGGAACATGATTGAGGATTGTGTCTGATTTCATCATTAGGACATTCATGAGGACATGAGGATTTTAGGGACATCGTAATTATTGCTATAATGTCAAAGGAAGAGACTGAGAACATCATCTTCCTCTGAGCACCCTGTATTTGATGAGGTCTGAACTAGGAAACTTTCCCTATGCATGAAAAGTATGAATCTTCAGGTCTTATGAGAACTGTTTATGAGATTTGGTTCCAGCAACTTTGTGCGTCTTAGTCATCTTTTCCATTGCTTTGCTTACAAGTAAGTTAGATACTAAACAAAAATTCATGGAAATAGTAAAGAGCCACAAAACACACCTGGTATAATTTAAGAATTTTTTTTTTAAATTGCTGAACTAAAAGGGCAATTTTTCATTCAACCATATGTTAATTAAGTGTAAAGAATATTTGACTCAGTTTCTGACCTAAAGGAATAGTCTCCGATCTGAGTTCTTTAAGGTTTAAAAATAATTTTCTATTACTTTGAGTAAAAGTAATAAAAATGTGAATGCTAGAGATGAGTGGATTCATTTTCAAAACAGAAGTCAAACATTTTCACTCAATGTATCTTTAAAAGATTTTATTCCTCATATCCTCAGCCTGGCTCTTTTGCAGTTGTTATGCTTATGGGGTTTTATTATTCACAACACGCACCAAACTGAGTACAATTGCAGAAAGACAGTAAACATCATCACTCTTTTGCTGAACCCTGTTCATATTTAGTTCCACTAAGTCATAGAGAAAGTACAGAAAGATATTCAAGTAATAATTCTCTGTATAATGTTTAAAGGAAATTGCTTAGCCAAGGCAAATAAACCTGCAGAAGAATGTACAGACTTGAACATCATGCAAAACTCTTAAGAATCCTGATAAAGATCTATCCAATATTTAGGAATCACTGGCAGATTAAACAGCAGTGGAACAACAACAACAAAAACCCCAAACCAAACCAAAACAAAGCTTATCATAACATGTTATTTTGCCCTGTCCTGATTGGACCATACTTACCATACAAATGCTGAAAATCGTTGCCTGAAATGATACCTTAAAGCAAATGCTGGAACAAATTTTTACTTATGAAAGCTAAAGTCTGTAACTGGTTGCAAAGTACAGTAAAGCATATTTGTAGAATTTATAGAAGGTTTAGAATCTCTCAGTTTTATCTTCTTGAATCATATACTTCAGCAAGGTGTCTTTTTTTTTTTTTCTTTAAATAATGAATAACCAAGGTATTCCACATCTCTTCTGATATACCTTTTCTTCATTTAAGCTGTATACTTCAATGTACAGGTGATTCATACCTGAATGAAAAAATTTCATGTAAAATTAATATGAGTGAACAAATAATGCTTTAATTTATTTTAATATAGGTCAATTTGCATTGTACTCTGCTGTATTTTCTACAAACAATTCAAGAATATATACCACAATAGCAAGTCTTAAGAACAAAAGGACTTCTGGTTATCAGAGCTAGATCAGATCATCCTATTCATTGTGTAAGTATATTTGGCTCATTTTAAATACACTGTCCTGTTTATTTGTCCCTTCAGATCACACATCTCCTGGGCACAGAACTCTTTGAAAGCTGTGTTTCATTATAGTTTTTGGATTAACTGGCTCCTGTGCTTAAACCCAGTGATTTGAGTGTTGTTTTTATCTCTATTGGCTAAAAATAGTCACCAGTTTAGAATGGATTAAAAGTTTCTCACTGTAAAAATAACAGAAAGTACAGATCCTAGAAAGAAAGCCAGGATCCTCTACCTATTTCTGTAATACATATTTCAGAATATCTTTGGTAAAGCAGTTCTAGTATGCCAAATATTCTTGTTGTGAGAAAAGAAAAGCTTGCAGTAAGACTGGAAAAGCCACAAGAAAGAGAGAAAACAAACCAGAAAGGACAGAACACTGTCAGAAAAAACAGAGCAGAACTTATTACCAGGAAAACAGAATGTGTGAATGAGCTATAAAGTGAAAGGCATAGCTGAGTCTGCAAATACTGCAAATAAGTTAGCTGAAGTTAACATAAATCACACAGCAAATATAAAATGGAAAAGAGCTAGCTGAGAAAAGGGTCATCTTAGAATCTGTTTAGTAAAATCTGAGACCCAGTAACTTTAAATGAAAGCAGTGTTACAGTGATGTGGGGGAAATACAAGAAACAACTTGTGAAATCAATCCAGTTTTCCATCTATGCTAGTATTCTGTTTTTAGCAGTGACTCTCAGTGATATAGCATACTTTAAAGAAAGCTGGAATAAGACATGTGGTAAGCAATTATAAAATCTGCCCTGAGGAAGATTTCTTCCTGCAATCCATCATTTGAGGTTTGTTTGTACCCTGAGGCATGAAGATTAATATTCTCTCCAAATGCTCTGTTTTATAAAGTTTTACCCTTTTTTCCTAAAAATGTTATTTTTTATTTATATTATTGTTATTATTATTAATTCCACTGCCCCTCTGTAAATCAAGGATATCTGCAATAATAAATTCTACCACATAGTTAGTTATGTGCCAGAAGCATGCTTTTATGACTTTAAAGGGAAGCTAAAATAAGTGAGTGCTTCCAAAGAGGTCATAACTGACCAAACAAAAAGATGAAAAGAACCGAAGAGACAAACCATACTGTGAGGGAAGGAGAGAGGTGGATTTTAGAGACAAAAGGTAACAGCACTTTTTCACCAGACAGTTGCCATTTGTCTGGTCCTTTTTACTGCCATATACAAACAGTAAACATGACAAAATGACTATAATTAGTTGAAAATTATAATCTGTTTAGATGCATAAACCTCAATTTTTTAATGTTCAGTAAAGATAACTTTACTAAAACCACAATGTCAAATCTCTATAGTCTTAAGTTATCCTTAAAGTATCTTCAGCAGTTATAGGAAAAGGAGAATTGTGACTCCCGTTTGGACAGATTAATTTCTCACAATCACAAAGCTTTCTTAGTGTATTTCTTGAAAGTAAGTGACATGCCAATATATACACATGTTTTCAGGAATCAGTTCTCAAACGCTTGCTTTAAGATAGAAGGCTTGGTCCTGAAAACCTCTGGGCAGCAGGACTACCTAAGTGTGGGAAGAGGTTCTTTTCAGACAGCTTTGGAAGGCTATAGGGAAGATTTGCCTTTGCTTGAATTAGAGAAAGCTATGCTTTGTCTTTGACTCTGAAGATAATGTAAACACCTTCTAACTGAAGAAGAGAAGCTAGGCAGAATTTGGTTGGATGTGTTAAAATATTGTTTTGTTATTTTGACCTATCGTATGCCTTAATTACATGCATGCCAGTAGAAAAGCACCAGTTAAGATGTGACACGTGTGCCTTCTGATAGACTATATAACTTTGCTGTATAATGTAATAAAGGTCTTCATCTGCTTACATCTTGTCCTGGAAGCATTGTTCAAGGTAAATAAAACATCTATAAAAAATCTATATTATAACAAATGGTGACTCTAGAACATGTGCCTTGAGCAGCTATTCATTATGACTTCCACTTGCACCATCAAGAAGAAATTTCACTTTTAAGGACTGCGGAGATATTTCTGTTCATCAACATCACTAATGGTAGCATTTAGATTAGTCTCTGTGAGATTAATCTATTTGCTTTTATGCTGGTGGTGTTCCTGGATTTGCATTAAAAAAGAAAAGGTGCGATAGACGCATGAGAAGTGCGATAGACGCATAATGAGAAGTGTGATAGATGCATACGTCTGGATGTTAAAAATAAAAAAAGAAGACAAGAATAAAAAAGAACAAAAGAAGAAAAAAAGGGTGGTTGCCTGAAAAAAAGGAAAAAGAAGTGCAGGAAGCGCAAGAGAAACTCTGCAGGACAGAGGTGAGCGATTGGGGAAGCCGGGGGCTGGTGCCTCCTTTTGATGAGCACATAGTGGGTAATCAAATAACAAAAGAAAAAAAGAGCAATAACATATGATGAAAATAGACTTACTTCATCACTTATATGGCTTAGAGAGAGTGCTGGGAATGTTTTGACATGGGAGTGGGGAGAGATGGCTATGTTCGGGGCAGCCACAAAAATAAATGAAATTGCTACATCTTCCTTTAAAATCTATAAAATCTATATTATAACACCTCAGTATGTGAGTTCATTTATGCATTCAGATCTTTGTAAAGTACAGTGTGATCTAGACTGAAAATGCCCTAATAAAAAGCCATTTATGGACACATTTTTTTTACTTTTATTGTTTTAGTAAGTTATGTACAAGACAATTCAAAACAGACTGCATTGCTCAAGATGTTAAAGATTAAATAATGCCCTCACAATCTCAGTAAAAAAAAAAAAAGCTAAAGTTTTCTCTTTTCCTTTTAATATCTGAGCTCTTGAGAGATATTTTGTCTGTGTAGTAGACAGGAATGTATATAATCTCTGCTTTATAGGTGAACACTTTGCTTGTCATATATCATAAAAATAAATGTGTAAAGAACAGGAACCTGCAAGTAATTATCAAGTCTCACAGGAGTTCTAAAAAAAAATAAGTTAAAGTAAGGCTTAGTCATTATGGAGTCTGGAGAAAAGGATACTGAGAGGAGAGCTTACTTTTCTCTACAACAAGCTGAAAGGATGTTCGATCAAGGAAGGGGCAGCCTCTTCTCCCTGATGACAAGAGACAGGACTGGAGGAAATTGGTACAATCTGTGCCAGTGGAGGTTTAAGCTGGATTTTAGGAAATATTTCTTCACTGAAAGTGTTATCAAACATTAGAATGGTCGTCCCAGGGCAGTGGTTGTGCCATCATCCCTGGAGGTGTTTAAATGGGGTCTATTGCACTTCTCATGCATCTATTGCACCTTTTCTTTTTTAATGCAAATCCAGGAACACCACCAGCATAAAAGCAAATAGATTAATCTCACAGAGACTAATCTAAACGCTACCATTAGTGACGCTGACGAACAGAAATATCTCCTCAGTCCTTAAAAGTGAAATTTCTTCTTGATGGTGCAAGTGGAAGTCATAATAAATAGTTGCTCAAGGCGCAGGTTCGGGAGTCACCATTTGCTATAATATAGGTTTTATATAGATGTTTTATTTACCTCGAGCAATGCTTCCAGGACAAGATGTAAGCAGATGAAGACCCAGGACCCCCAGGGTCCACCCAAACAATCTGTCATTCAGGGTCAAGTATGCATGCATCTGTACAGCCTCGGGCTGCGGCTGGAAGCAGTCAGCACTGGGCTTGGGGTAGGTCCAAGCAGGATTGTAAAAGGCTCAGCGTGCTGTTTTCCTGGAGGGGTGGAGAAGCAGTTAGAGCCTGATTGTTCTGACTGGCTTGCCCCAGGGGTGGAAGTATGCCGCTGAGTAAATACAGATGGAAATAAAGGTTTGGTGGAGAAGTTGTGAGGCTTTTTCCAGGTGGCCAGGATGTCTCACGGATCCGTGAAGAGCTTGCACCACAGAAGAGTGAACTCTGCATCACTGGGAGGTTCCATTAGATGAGTGAAGAAGAACTGGACTGAACTGATACTTGAGCCTGAATGAGAGACTGTTTGGGTGGACACCCAGATGAAGATATGGACTTTGCCGGACATGTCATCAGAAGATTTCTGAGTTGATCATGTGTTTGAGTGCAAAGATTATGGTATGAAATAAGGGGTGGCATGTTGCAGTTTGAGCTGGGTGCCCCCCTGCTGTGTTTACTTCCTGCGTCCAAAAGTCCAGCCCAGAGGGGTGGACACAGGAAATTAGGTATTTCTTACCACAATTCTTTGCAACACTATAAGATCCAGTGCGGGGTCTAGCACTTCCTCTTTCTTTCTCCTCCCTCAGCCAGTAACTGGGGGAGATGTCTCCTGGCTTTGGGCCTGGCTAGGACCAAGGCCATGGGGGGATGGGCAGTCTCACATCTGGCCAGCTGAGACTAGCCTAGCAGTGGCGGGGGAAGAAGGAGCCCTAGAGATCCTGGGTGTACCCTCAGGTGGGAATGGGATGTTTCTGGGTTTGCTTTGGGATCTCTCTTTGTCACTGCACTTCAGGTTTTCTGTAAACATTCACTACTTTCTATTTAAACTTTCCATCACTTTTGCAATCTATTTTGTCTGCGTTGTTATTTTTGCCAGTGGTGGGGAAGGGGGCTGCCTCAACCCAGCACAATTGCATGTGGACCTGGTGTTTTGGGACATGGATTAGTGTTGACCTTGCAGTGCAGGGTCAAAAGTTGGACTAGGTGATCTTGAAGGTCTCTTCCAACCAAATATATTCTGTGAATTTGTGATTCTGTCATGACACAAGTCTGAAATATGTATTTGTCACAGGAATCACTTCCAGCCCAAACGTTTCACATCTATATAAAGTGAGAGAAGGAACAGGTGAAAAAGGGATGGATATTAAAAAATGATAGGATAAAATGGGAATACAATGAAAAATAAAGGTCTTAGCTGTGGTATTTAAACATAGATTGATAGTAGAGGTAATGAAAAGCTATCTTGCTTCTGGTAATACTTAGGGAGCAATTAGAGAAAGATAACCTTGAGTTCCTGATGCCAAAGAGCTCTGCAGCTGGTGTCACTCTTAAATATCCTATGTGGCCTCCAAGCTAGTGACCTAAGAAGAAAAAATGCTATTTTAACTTCTGCCCACTTTCTGCAGCAGTGCTGGTCCCATGGTTACTCAGAATCTTTCCTTTATTCTCAGTATCCCATTCAAGATATAAATAGCCATTAGAGATGATGCTCAGAGGAAGAAGTCCTAATGAAAAGCTAAAATATTAAGTATCTCTATATCTTTCCCTCCCAGTTCCCACCTCATGGCAATATTTTAGAGTCAGATGTTTGAAATTCCTTTTGCCATTTCTTTTTTTAAACTATGCCTATGCCAGAATCAGGATTCCAGACTTTGGTTGGTAAAATCTTGTAGATTAGGCTCTTATGATGGCTGAAGGACATATCTTGTTTGCAAACTGGTACAAATTCCATTTTCATTTGCCCTGGTTTCATCACTTAACCCTAGCCAGCAACTAATCCTCATATAGTCACTTGCTCGGAGTGCTACCCGGTGGGATGAAGGAGCAAAATGGAATGGTTAAGAATGAGAAAAGTTATAGACTAAGATCAAGACAATGCATACAAGCAAAGGGAAATAAGGAATTCATTCACTATTTACCTTTAGCAGGCAGGTGTTCATCCATGTTCAGGAAAGCAGGGCTCTATCAAGCTACTTGGAAAGACAAATTCCACAACTACTTCTTCCTTCTTCCCCTGGCTTTATATGCAGGTAATGAGGTCATAGGGTAGGGAATACTTCTTTGGTCAATTGGGGTTAATTTATGCCATTTGTGACCCCTTCCAGCTTCTTGTGCACGCCTGCCTCACTGCTGGAAAAGGCCTTAATGTAACCACTGCTCAACAACAGCTGAAACATCAATGTCTTATCAACATTATTCCCATTTTAAATCCAAATCGCAGTCCGATACCAGCTACTATGAAGAAAATTATTTCTGTCCCAGCCAAAATCAGGATAAGATCGACCTGAAATTTTATAATATGGGTTCTTTTAGCCTATTTTTTTTTTCCCCTTGTTTTTCTCTCTAATGACTTGTGCAGATGTTTTCTGCTCATTAGATGGCAGAAAAATTTAAGCTCAGGCTAGGGGACTTTTCATTTTATGTGTGTATAAACTTCCAAAGTAGTGTAATAAATGGGTAAGTTTTTATTCCTTTAATGCAGGGTTCATTTAACTCTGACTAAACTAACAGTTTTTGTTATAATTGAGCTGAATAGAATGATCTAAGCCTTGAGAAGAGATAGATTTATTGCTTTAGTTCAAATTCATTTGCAGCATTAGGTTTCTCTTTCAGTGAGGCGTGTTTCTTAGAAAAGGTTTAGCTGTATAATCAGAGAAATTGAACAAGACACAGACTATATCCTAAGTCTGATAGGTGAACAATGATGAGCTATTGCTTATTTACTGCAACTTGCATTTGAGAAAGTCTATTTCTAATCAGGAGAGCGATGCAACATTTGAATCTCATTAAACAAAGGACCCACTTGCTTAAAAGTAGACATTGCTTTTGAGCAGGAATACTTCCCTGAAAACAGAGTAGGAATAACAACTTGTTTTGTATTGACTACTTGGGCCTCATAGACCCCCAGCTATTTCAGGAGGATATTGTTCGTCGTCCAAAACAATCTTCTTGTAGTGTTATTTACATTGTTGCTTACATCTACACATTGTTTATGAAAAAAACCCAACATAGTTAAAATCTAGCAAAGGAAAGATTTACTGTACAGATATCAAGCAGCAGCTGGGAAGGAGCCATTAAAATCTGTTGAGCAATTACCATGGCTTTTCAACAGCAACTTTTATTTGATATTCCAAAAAAGCTCATAATCCCTTTTCTCTTTGAACAGGTAACTTATTTGAAATTTGTATAGCATCATGTATGTGGTTGGTATTGTGCTGTGAGGAGGTCTTTCTCATTATTATTTTTTGTCTCTTATTTGTCTTTTTTTTTGTTTGTTTTTTTTAATTCTATTTGTTTCTCTGTGGGAGCTCTTCACTCTTTTAATAGATTAAGAAGCTGATGTGTTTTCTCTTTTAATAGATTAAGAAGCTGATGTGTACCAGGCAGAAAACTGCAGTAAGAGAGGGAGTTCTAAGAAATACTGTTGAACAGAGCAGGAGAAAAGTGAAGTGGACAACTATTGATCACAACAATTCAAACTCGGTAAGAAGACTTTGAGGGACACTTTGGAAGATGGATTAACTAAAGGTGTTGAATTAAATGGAAAATGGCAAAAACGACAATATGGATTTGTAAGAGGGGAATGCATATAATGGCATAGTGTCTTTCCTTGGTGACATTGATTTTATAGACAAGAAAAATACAATAAAGCTAATCTATACGGAGTTCAGAAAAGAATTTGATTTAGTGTCTCAAGGACAATTATTATTTCTACATGAGAAGATACAGCAAAACTGTGATATGGATAATGGTCTAGTATAAAAAGAAAGTGAAACAGGTAATGGTGAAAGTAGAAGCATTCTGAAAGGTAGTTACCAGTATAAAGTCTGGAGGTCTAAGCTTGAGAGTAATTTTATTGAACGTTTTTGCCAGTGTCCCTGGCATATTGGACTGGAGCACATTGGTGAGAAGTGCTAGCAAAACTAATTGTGTGCTAGCACAGAGGCTTACAATTTCCCGTAGGTAAAACCAGCATAGCAAACTTGTGAAAATACTGGATTTTTATCAGGGATCTCTGTAAATACAGATGTCACCACTGGACCAACACTGGCTAATGAAAACTTATTTTAGTTCAGGTGATAAATTTTTAGTAGACTTCTTCAGTAATAGCATTAAAAAAACCTTGTTTATAGGAAATATGTCAAACATCGAGAAGATTGTATTTGCAGGTCCAAAGCTATCAGAAAGGAGGAATTTCTACCATTTCATATTTCACTAACAAGATCTCCTTTTTGGAAAGAACACAAAAGTATGGAACTTCATGCCGCCTCAATTGGTCACTAAATTGAAAATGTGCAAGCAAAACAGAGAGTCATTCTGTTTCAGAATTAATGTTTATCAGAATACATCTATTTACAAATTAATTGAAAATACATTATCTTAAAAATGTAAGCCAAATATCTTAATGCTGACAATCAATCCTATTCCCATGAACACAGAAAGTGTACCTTAGTGCAATACAGAAAATAGTCAAAGGTTTTCCTTACCACATATGTCAGCTTTTAACATCCAGAAATGTGCTTCACACTGTTACTGTTGCTGTTTGTCTGCAACTGATATATATAGGTTTTTCACATTTATCTGGATTTCTTGATGTGCCCAACTGTTTTTGTTTGTTTGTGTGTCTTGTCATGTCATGGTGTCCTGTCCCCCCTCCTGTCCCCTCTCCTGACCTCCTGGTCAATTGTCTTAAGTTTGAAAACTTACTTTCATAGTCTGAATACAGTTGAGTAAAATTTCAATCAAGCTTGCTCTGATATATCAGAGATCGTTAAATAAACTGGGTTTAAAAATTCATTTGTGCTTTAAGTCTATTTCAACTTCATAGTCCAGACTTGGAAACTGGTGTTTTTCTGGCTGGATGTAACTCAGCTAACCAATGTAATAAGGCAGTTGTTTAGTGCTGAACTTGTCAAAGTGTACTTTTAATGAACTTGCTTGTAGACCTTTAATCAATTACAGATTTTTTAATGGAACAATGTGCATCCATAACACAGAAGAGATGACAAAAATATTTTGGGGACAATAAATGGATTTGGAGAACTGCAAAAGTAAATGAGATTTCATTTTCCAGAGTGGGTGGCCAGGTGTGCACTAAAAAGATGCCTAGGGCCTTTTTGCACCATCGGCAGTGTCACTGAGGTTGTAAATCAATGTAACTTTTTATTTGCAAAATTATAACAGGGCATCTTAGTATCTAGCGTATTTTCATATGTAAGAACATATTCTAATCTCTTGCCCCCCTGGTCTCTTTGGGCTTCTTTCAGGCATCACTGCCTCTGTGGAGGACCTGTGGCCATTCTCAGGAGCAGCGATGACAGTGGTTGTAGCAACATTGTGAGAAAAGTACATTACTCTCATCCTATCCATGTTATGTGCTTCACTCCTCATGTAAACAATTACCAAGATTTTTCCTATGCTTTTCCTATATACTGAAATAGCTTTGCTTGATGTTGCTGCTCACATTCCCTCTCCAGATGGTGCGACCTATGCATTGGCCCTTGATTAGCCCACTACCAGAAATATAGGTGGTGATGTTGTTTCCAAAATGGCACCCTGCTATACTTCAAGCTGTAAATGCTGTTGAGAATTAGTTTCTTTACTAGCTTATTAAGACTCATATTTTTGAACTCTGTTAAAACAGTTTCCAGACAATTTTCACGTACTTCAAGAGAATTTTAAGTAGACTTAAATACTGCACATGCTGGCAAGAAAAGAATTAAAGCATATACCTTCCTGGCAGCAGGACTCAACCACCCTTGAAATTCTGTTTTGGGGACTGAAATTGCAGGAAAACCAGAATTCTCCTTGGTTTTAAGACTGTGTCAATAGTAATATAATGCACAATATCTATAAAGAGCTGGTTATGATGTTTCCATCAGCTGCCACTTTGCAGAATACCATTAAAGTGTGATATTTACTGTAGAAAAATATTCTCAAGAAGCAATGATGGGAATTAGATGTGGACTGGGAATATTCACTATATATGGCTCTGTCTTATGATACAGAATGATAAGTAGTATAGTAATACTGTATCTATTATAGTATAGTAATGCATAGTGGGTCTGGAAGTTATACTAGCAGGGGAATATTGGCACAGTGCTTGAACAGACAATGCTTCCAGATCTGTTTGGACTATTGCTTAGTTGCTTTGTTTTTCTAGACAGTGAAGTACCTTCCGACCACTAGATGGGACTATAAAACTTCATGCGGTATTATTGGGAGCATTATTTGAGTTTGTTTTACTTGCGATTAATAGTTTTTTTCCCTCCCTGACACTTTACTGAGAGCTTTGTCCTGTACTTCATGAAGGGTGAAAAAAGAAGAGCCACTTGTAAACAAGAATCTCTGTAATGTTTGTGAGAATGAAAAAATAACAAACATTACAGTCTGCCCCAATAAAAGAGCCAGCATGCCCATAAACCAGTTTTAAAGTTGTGACAAATCAACTTATACTCTATGGAGACTATCACAGCAATCAGGCTGCTCACACCACTACTACATATATTTCTTCCTTGTTTTTTTCCCTTCGTTTGCAGTTATCATAGCTGTTAATAGCTGAGGCTGAGTTTTAAAACTATGCATTATACACATTTCTTCCTAGTCTCAGGCTCAGCCAGTGTTCTGTGATACTTTATGCATAGTAAGATGCTCTAAGAAGAAAAAACAAAAACCCACAAAACCAACAAAAACCCCCACTAGTTATCCTTTTCCCAGATAATTCATTACATTCTTCTTTAGATTTCTTGTGATTAGATTCACAGTGATCTGGAGCATGATGTAGCGGCAAAGCACTTTCCACTTTGATGATCTCAGCAGACTTTATTTCATTGTGAAACAACGTTTGGCAGATGGAAAACTCATCTAGGTTGGCTGTTGTAATTCTAATGTTTATTTTTCCTTCAAAATATTTTGGGTTGGATTTTTTTTTTTTTTTAATTTTACTTGTTCTTAGAGTAGTAATTGAATGATGGTTCTTTTCATCTGATATCTAAAGATGCTGACTTTAATTAGCATAGGATAACATGTTTTAATTTGGAATGCACAGGAAAGGTCTTGATCTTGTGATAGAGGTTGCTGAATTTACTGTTGTTTCTTCTTGGAAATGTGCATTTCAAGCTCTGCACCTATCTTTTAAAATAAAGGAAAACAAGGCACAAATTGATTTTTTGTTTGTCTGGAATATTTGATAAGACAGCCTGAGCACCACTTGTAGTTTTAGGACCAACTAATGAGATTGTGCTATCACTCACCTAGTCCGTTTTGTGGCAAATTTGTTGATATATCCGTGATGCATATCTAATTTGGCTTTACCTTTGAAGTACATGCATTGAGAGACATCTAGGTTTTGGGGGTTTATACCCTGGTCACAATTTATACTCTAAAACAGCAAATTGGGAGATGAAAATATTATTTTTCTACTTTAGCTAGTCAGTGCAGAACAGAGGCAATAGCATTAACATGCTGAAATATCACAGCTTTTCCAGTTGACATACACATACATTGAAGAACAGTGGCTCCTTATGAAGAAGGCGTTTTGGTCCATGAGAGTTGGTCCACCATGGTTATTCAGATATTCTCAACAAGACAGAGACAAGAATTCCCAGCTTCCAGTAGCCCTTCCTCTCTAGGATCCAGAGATGTCTCAGAAATACCTTGTCGTTATTAACACAGATAACACAGACACCGAAGAAGCAGAATGATCAGGTAGTTTTTTACCATTACCAGGAAGAGGTTATTGCCTAACCACATAATTTGATTTTTAGTCCTTACTGCTGTGTAAATGGTGTGTGCCAGTCTGCATGCAGTAGATGTCTAGATAGAAAGATATAAACATGCATTCTGATTATTTACTGACAAGTGAAATGTGGTTATGATATATTCATTTGTATTTGAAACTGTCTTAACCTTGAGCGATACTCAAGTTGTGGGTGAAGAAATCTGACTGGCAGTGTTCTTTGGTATCTTCCTACAGACGCATCTGATTCAGCATGGTCTGACTCATGGTCTGTGTGTACAGTGGAGAAGATAGGCTGTTCTGTGTATATTGTAGAAAGGGAACATGAGTGACTACATGCACATAGACGTGTGTATAAATATATATGTAAAAGTGTGTGTGTGTGTGTGTATATTTTCATAAGTGCATGTTACAGGCTACTTTATACACCACAGAGACAGATGTTGAGGAATTAATAATATTTTGTTCCATATATCAAGAGTAAGGGATAGTTTCATTAGTTTGTGTACAATATTTTGTGTAGACAGCTAAAAAAGATATAAAAATTTTCTGAAATAATGTAGGCACAGAGGTGCTCTCTCTAAATTGTTAGAATTTGCATGTTACATCATATTTACAGAGAGATCTGTCCTGTGCACATCAAATGTTGCTGAACCAATCTTTCCTGGTCATGGAATTTATCAATACAGAAATACATTTACTATTGTTTCCTAGCAGAATTCTTTGAAAGAATCCAACCAACAACATACAGACAGAACATTTAGTGGGTTTTGTTGGTTTGTTTTTTGGGTGGTTGGTTGCTTATTTGTTTTTTAAATAAAATTGGAGTTTGAGTGATTATGAGTGTTTGGCATTCTGCAAACCTTTTGGGATGGCTCTCATGGTCACCAATCTTGAAAGATGGTCTAGCATCCTCTTAGACAAGTAGGAAAGAAGGGAGAGTTGACCATATTTTGGGGGAAAGTAGGCTTACAGTAATCTGAATGTTTGTAAATGTAACAGACCCTTATGGAAACCTGGATTTTATTGTTCATTCCCTCATAACCATCTGATTCATACTTTGACTCCTAGGATCCTAAAAAGACCTGGAATGTGAAGAGAACCAGGAAGGTACTCAGCAGGTGCTCAAGCAGCTTTCTTTAAAGGTTGTTTTGTTATAGCCTTTAAACCTATACATGCTTTTACCTCTAGCAAGCTTAACTTTCAGGATTTCTTTCTGAAATGTCAGGCTCAGGCTGATAAACAGATGAACTCTTGCAGATATCTCTGAAGAGGAGCTGGATAACATCTGCCAAGCAACGAGTACTCTATTTTAGGATTGTCAGGCTGCAAGGAGTGTCCCCAAGGAAGCTTTGCAAAATGGTATCCTGTCAAGCAACACAAGTTTGCCTGAGATAGTCACATCTTGGTGATGGTGGATAGCTGGACCAGTGTTCCCAGGGAAAGCAAATTCTTCCCTCTTGTGAGAGTGAGTGTGCAGAAAACACCTGCAGCTCACATACCTCTGTCTCTGAGAAATCCCTCAGAGAAAGACAATTTCACACTGCGTGCACAAACCTTTCTGAAAAATGGGCTTTTCATAGTCTGACTGACCCGTGTAAAGTCAAGCTAGGAGGTGGAGGATGGCAGTAAGTAGATAGGGATGTAATGTGTATAAAATGCAGGTTCCTGACTTATGCATCTTAAAGGAATAGACGGACTGCCCTGGGACAATCCAAATCACCTTTCTGTACATTTTTCTGTGAACTCACAGCCAGATCTAGAGAGGCCTGTGGGAGCATTAACTATGTGAAGGGTCCACAGGTGTACCAGCTAGGCCAAACTGGCTTGGGTGATCTCATGTAAAAGGGAATAAGGCTAGGGCAGAACAGTAACCATAACCATGCGACTCCAGAAAGAGATAGTACATATGCATGTGTGTGGCAAGCAGTGGTGGCTGGACCTTGTCACACCAAACTCTGGCCAGGTTTCTGGTTTCCAGATGGAAATATCAGTTTGCAGCTGAGACAGTTGGACCCAGGACACAAGCAGAGAGGAACTGCAGAATTCTTTTGTTTGGAAGAGACCTTTAAGATCATCAAGTCCAACTGTCAACCCAACATTGCTAGGTCACCACTAAGCATCACATCTACATGTCTTATGAAAACCTCCACTTCCCTGGGCAACCTGTTTCAGTGCTTTACAATTCTTTCTGTGATTTTTTTTTTTTTCTAATATACAATCTAAACTTCCCCTGACACAACTTGAGACTGTTTTCCTGTTGTCCACTTGTTACTTGGAAAAGTAGATGGATCCCCATTTCGCTACAATCTCTTTTCAGGTAGTTGTAGAGAGAGGTAAGATCTCCCCTCAGCATACTTTTCTCCAAACTGAACAACCCATTTCCCTGGACATTCTTCACAGGACTTGTGCTTTTTCTGGGTCCAAAACTGAACGCAGTAATTGAGGTGTGACCTCACCAGTCGTGAGTACAGAATAGAACAGAATAGAATAAACCAGGTTGGAAAAGACCTTTGAGCTCACTGAGTACAGGGGCATAATCACTTTTCTAGTCTTGCTAGCCACAGTATTTCTGATACAAGCCAGGATGTTGGTCTTCTTGGCCACCTGGACACACTGCTGACTCACTGCTGCTAGCTTTTGATGAATACTCCCAAGTCTTATTTCACCATGCAGCTTTTTAACCACTCTTCCCCAAGCCTGTGGTGTGTGTAAGCACCTGCCACCTGGCCTGTTTAAGTCTCAAAAAACTGGCCTCAGCCCACCGATCCAGCCTGTCCAAATTCCTCTGTAAAACCTTCCTACCCTCAAGCAGATCAACACTCCTACCCAACTAAATTTGCTATCTGCAAATGTAGCGAGGATGTACTCAGACTCCTCATCCAGATCATTGACAAAGATATTAAACAGAACTAAACCCAGGGAAATGCTACTTGTGACTGGCTGCAGACTGGATTGAACTCCATTTGCCACATCATTGTTTGATCCTAAGATATCATTTTAAACAGAAATACTTAATAATTTGTCTCATCTGTGAAAATTTTATGGTAAAACGCCTGTGCAGTTAAGACCTAACAGGAGAACCAGGCAGTCTCATATCATGGACTGTGCGCTCCAAGAGTATATATGAAAAGAGAAATGATGATGGAAAGAAAAAAGGATTATTTACTTGTTATAGTTTGGCCATCTTGCTTGCTGAAGACAAGTTATATTTATTCTGCTCTGACCTAAAGCAATTTCTTTGGTAATCAACACTTAGGGAAGGCAGTAAGACAACTGTGAGCACAGGATTCATGTGGTACCACAGATTCCATTCCCAGCAGGCTTTCAGTGAGTGAAAATTGTGCTCTTTTATATTCAAAAGCAATCTTCTCTAGCTTTTCCATTCACATGTTTGCTCTCACAGAGTCTTGTATAGCAAAATGGTGACTAAGATGTTTAAGAAATATAATCACAAGTTCTCGTCATCAGCAAACTTCATTCTTTTTGGAGGAGATTATGTATTTCCTATTCAATGCTTAAACTGTGATAACTACTTTCAGATAAGCAATTTATCACAGAGAAATACGATAGTTCTTAATCAAAGTTCAGATCTTAGGTTTGATGAAAAAAATGATTATAGGACCCCATCCTCAGTAATGAAGGTAAAATGGAAGATAAAACCTGAGTTTTTTAATGATTATTACAAGGGTTTTTTAGACTTTGAATAGAATGGAATAGTTAACTTCTGAATTAATTTTTTTCCCCCTTTTATGGCTTGACTATAATCTATTAAGACTCCTGGAACACAATTCTAACATAAGTAGGGTTGTCCTTAATATATTCAAACCTCATCAGTTTTGCTCAAATGATATTCTAGCATGAATGTTAACTGCTACAACTGTAGACTTTGGATTTTTGTAATCGCAGCGGAATAAAGAAGATGAGATTTTTTTTTTTTTTTTAATGGTTTTGACTGCACTGCTCAGCAGGGATAATGTGCAAATAATTTAATTGAATAATCTGATTGTGAAGTAAGTTAAAACAGGAGAAAAAAACTCCCAAGGTGCCTTTTCGGCATGTAGTTTAAAAAGAAGGTATATAATTCTGATAATTCTGCTGTTTTATTAGCAGTATTATCTCCTACCTGTTTCTTAGTGCAAAGTAAGCTAGGTGTTAGACTAAATTAGCATAGCCTTCTGCTTTATATCACCATGGAAGGAGCTTTCTCAGGATCAGCCTGGAGAACTAGACAAGACAGTGCACAATGGGCTGATCTCCAGATATGGTTTTATACTCACATTGTTTTGGAGAAACTCACAACATGTAACTGCACTAAGTCTGTATACTGTTGTGTGATTTATGAAAGGAGGGACCCTCTGAAGTATGCACAGGAAGAAATTCACAATAGTGTAAGCTAGAACAATCCTGAGCTCTGATATATCCTCTCTGTTTTGGCATTCTTGTGCTCTTTTGGGTCAATGATATTTTTGACTCTTTTCACAGGTGATAAGATGTTCATGTTGCAGTCAGTCTTTTATCAGACTTTTCCCATGCCTTTTCAACAGCTTGACCTTGTTGTATAGATTTTAGTTCTAGACACTTTTACAACAGCACTTCTCTGCCTCCCTGCCACTCTCCTGAGACACATAATCTAATGTTTGAATCAACCTGAAGCTTCTCTTCCCTTTGTGCTACGCTGTGCAAGGTGACAGGTCTGAGAAGTTTTATGACTCAGAGACTTGCATATTTTTTTAGGAAAAAAAGTATACTTGATCAAGGAAATAATTTTGGAGCTATTTATATTTGAGTTTAAATTGTATAATCCACAAATAGAGTAAGAAACAGAGCACTTACTTTCCCTGCAGCTGTTTAGGATCTCAGTCCAAATACTAGCTTCATTAGCCACTATTAACTAATGACTAGAAGACAATGCACTGCACTGGTACCATGATATGAAGACCTCCTGTTTTTCCTTGTACCCTAACTTAAGTAGTCTAATTCATTTTAAGAGGTGGCTAATATCCATGTTACCCAAGACAGAGCAACTTGATTATTGATTTCTGACTAGGAGAAGGTTCAGGATAGAAGAAAATGCTACAGGATATAACATGACATAATATTTTGCATTGCATCATATTGATGAAATAATGAAAATAATAGGGGAGGTTGAAGAGATAGTGAAGAAGAGGTCAAGTCTCATTATGTGAACTAATGTACGAAAAGGGTAGAGGAAATCTCAAGGAATTCAGAAGGAAATTGTCATATGGTATTATTTAATCAAGAGCTTTTAATTTGTGATGTGTAATAATCTGAAATTAGTGAGACTAACATAGAGGCACATCTGAAATGCCACTCTACTACTGTTTCTTTGGTATAGCTTCAAACTTTAATCTTAAAATGCCATAGACTAGGTTGTGGTCTATTACACCTGTGTACTTGTAGCAAAAGTGCTCAAATTCAATGAAATTATATCAACTACTAACTGAAGCAAAAGCCTTTTGGCCTGATCTCAGCATGATAATTGGCAGCTCAGAGTACAGGAAAACACTGAATCTGAAATCCTAAAGGATAGTTTTAAATTAACAAAGAGGATACAAGAATACTGTTCTGACAGTCATTACATGACAACTTACTAGAGAATGTCATTCCATTTTGGATATACATAAATGTTTGACCTTGCTACATTATTCACTCTTTGAAATTGAGGAACTCAAAAGTATTACATTATAAATAGGCCATTCTTTTAATTTTTTATCAGTACTTTTCTCCTAATGTTATTTTAAAGACAGCATAACTAACACTACCATTTGTTACTGATAATCTGGATCACTGCTATTGAATATTTGTGCTACAACTGAGTGCTGTTAAACATGTTATTTGAATTATTACTGTTATTTACAGTGTTGGTCTTTTTTTTCAGATTTCTTTTCCATAAAACCACCACCTTAGGAATAATTAAGTTTTTACTATGCCAGAAAAGAGGAGCAAATATAAGTATGAAAGCAGTGTACCTGACAAACACCCTGGTCATGATGCCAGAATTAATTGCTATGAATGTGATGTTGCAGTGCAAAAAGTGTCAGAAGTAATGTTTTTAAAAAACACTGGGCAGAGTTAATCTCTTACAGCACTGAAATATGGAATAAGACACAAGCAAAATTAAGATTCAGAATTAAGAGCAGGATTTGTGTCTGTATTGAGTTTGAATGGCAAGATTTTGGTAGTGGTGTGGCTTTAGAAGCATTAGAAGCTCTCTCCTATGTCCAACAGAGACATTGCCAGCTGGCTTACAAGAGGGATCTGCTGCTGTCCAAGGCTGAGCCCATCAGAGGTGGTGGAACTGCCCTGGTTTAATGGCCATGGTAATCTTGGGTTGGTGGTTGGAGTTGATAATATTAGAGGTCTTTTCCAACCTAAACAATTCTATGATTTCATATTTACAAAAGGAAAAAAAAAAATAAATCTGTGCAAGTGCAATTACAGTGGCAGAGCAAGGAGTGAGATTATGTAAGAGAAACCTATCTGTAGACTTCAAGGTCATTGAAGAGGGAGGAAAGGGTGATGGTCCATGGAGTGATCTCTCCTTTCCTTGTCTAAACCCACAAGCCTTTCATTGCTCACCACAGTGTCCTTCATGCAGCTAGTATTAGAAAGTGCATTAATATTAAAATTGTCATTATCTTTGTTCAAGGTTGGGGGGGGAGGGGAATTTTTAAAAAGAGTAATTTTTGTAAACTCATGAAAATAAGACCTATTTATTATGATAAAGCAAAAATTACTTACTTAATGCACTAACTTAATCTTCAATTGCCCAATTCAAGTGAGACAGTCTTTCTTTAAGTTCCTGGCATCCTCATTATGTGAAACTTCTCTTATTTACAGTGCCATATAAAATATAAAATCCAATTCAAAACATAAACCAATTAGGACTAAATATGTAGTGGCAAATTTCACTTATTTTGCTTCCTCACATCTTTAAAATAGAGGAAATCAAGTATTTGGCTGATTTCTCTACAGGTTTTGTCCTGAAGATACTGAAATAATAATAGTGTGCATAATTTCAGGGAATGCGTTATTCAGTTTCAATTCTCTCCCCTGTCCCACTGATGGGGGAGTGAGCAAGCAGTTATTTGGGGCTTAGTTGCTGGCTGGGATTAAACCAAGATATAGAAACTACGTGGGGATTGGAATAACAAGTGGCAGAAATTAAGAATTGTTTTATGATTCCTTTGAATAATAAATATTTCCTTAAAATGCAAAATGCAAGGCAATGTGTTTTCTTAGAGATTTGTCTCAGGCATTTGACTACAGAGTCTAGGAAGATTTAAAATAATTCTGCAGCTGTTCTCTAAGGAAGGGTATTTAGAGGATCTTTCTTCTCTACCTGGCTGCTTATTTTCATGGAAACTGTAGAAATGCAATTATGTTGGGGGACAGTTACACCTCTTTCAAATTCTTCTGAAATAGTTCCATTTATGCAGAAGTGATTGAAGACATATTCAGACTCTGACAATGGCAGAGAAAGTTACTAAATCAGCCTGGTTTCTATGGGAAACAAGCTGAAACGAAACAAAGGAAAATCCATGATAAAAGATCTACATTGGAGCTCAAAGGTAAGTAAGGAAGCCTCCCTGGACCCATAAGATGAATTTATTGCATCAGATGTTCTTATTTATGTTGGTCACATTAGTTTGTATTTTAAATGCACTGTATAGTTTACCAATGGATTTCTGTGTTGACATTTTATTTTGTTCCTTGAGGCTTGTTACCATTCTTGTTTATGCTCTTGCCTTTCTAAGGATAAGAATTGACATTTCTATCATTACCTGTTATCTAGAGGTCATCCTTTTTAGACTGAAAGTTGATGAAATCAGTTTCCAGTTTCTGCATGATAACAGAAGCAAGAATATTAAGGGATAGAAAGAAATGTAATCTGATCTGCATCATGTTAATTTTCTGAGGTGTCTCAAAACCACCATTCTGCAATCCCCTTCAAATGACCCTGTAAATGTTGGAAGATTGGAAGATTTGCAACCACTCTAAAAATTCAGTCCTCCTATCCTCCTCAACTTTAAGAATATTTTTGTTATTTTATTTTGTTGTCCAAAATAGCAACTTTTCAGTTCAACAGCTTTTCAAGTAGCCTCCAAAAAACTTCTAAAAACCCTAAATATTAATGTGCTGGTATCATGAGTCTGTACTATAGTGAGCTTTCACTTATCTGACGTTCACATTGTTAGACACTTTGATATAACCAAGACATAAACAGGTTTAGAGGCACATTGAGTTCAAGTGAAGGCATGGCAACTATTCATGCAGTAAAGCATTGCTTTTCTACATGGCATTTTCTGGCTAGTGAGCTGGAAAAAATTTACAAGTGATGAAATAAATAATTAACCTGAGAGCCACTCATCCATCACTATATTTTGCAATGATAATTTTTTAATAATTAAGAGTTTGTAATGCCTCAGAACTCTTCCCAAAGTTCCTTGAGATATCCAATTATTCAGTATAATACTTCATTCAGACACTACAAAATGCAAATGTGGAAGTTTGTTTTGAATCCATGGAATACTGTAATTATCTTCTCCCTTAATTTTCTTTTTTACCTTATTTATTGGATTCTACAGCCACGCTAAAAAGGATTAGCAACAATGGATATAGAAACAGTCATTGTGACTGTACATAATTCAAATTTAAATACCACAATCAGGGGAATGGTTCTTGGTAGCAGATAACATTGACTCACCAAATTAAAACTAAGCCTAAAGCATTTTGATAATTCAGTTCAAACAAGAAGGAAAAGAAAATATATAGGATTGCCTGAAACACTGTAAGAACAAAATCTGAAAGAAGAAATTTATTATTTTTTATTTTTTTTCTCAGAACCACTACATAGTTTTAGTAAAAGGAACAGTGATGACAATCTACACCTGTATGGGAGGTGTTTTGAAGAGAGAGTTGCTGCCCACTGCTTTCTGTAGCTATCTTTTTGTGTTTTCTGGTCTATGCAGTATGCATGAGGATGATGGGAACCAGAATTCAGGCAATAAATAATTATCCCTCGCAGCCCATTAGATGTGAATTTAACCATTACTAGTTTAAATCAACAGGCTTTGTATTGACCTAAAAGACTTGAGCCTAAGCTGATTTTAGCTTCTTTTACCAGTTTTCCAGTATTTGACTCGCTTATCTGTTTTAATTCAAGATCTGTAAATGCTGCAGGTCATATAAGTCTCAGTAGATTATAAAGTCTGGTATTACAGGTAGCATGGTGGACCAGCAAACAACAGCCCTTTGTGCCAGCAGCGACAGTGGGCCGTTATTGTGCAGCTTTCAAACTTCATTTGTAAACCCATGCAAAGAAAAGCACACTGTGGTTAGAAAACATTTAAAAATAGAGTCAAGTGGATCCAAGAATGAGGAGGTGTTGGTACCTCACAGTGAAACCTGCAGGACATCACTGCCTAAGGAAGAGTGGATATCAAACTTCCAACTTAGGAGAATATTGAAAAGATGAGCGTAACATGAGAGATACAGAGTGGATATTAGTAAGTTTTCTTTCATGACAGTTTCAAGGATCTCACTTTAACTGAATTAATGGTAGCTGTTGTACTGTGATTGGATAATTTAGATGTTAACTGACCTAATGCTGTTAGTTCCACTCACAAAGCGTGTTATAATTTTGCCAAGACTAAAACCATAACGCATTTTGTAAAGCCTTTGTGGAGACACTGTATTTGTACTCCACTTATTTTGTCTTTATATTTGGACTCTTGAATGCACTAACATACGTAATCATCACACAACTGATCTTACTGTTTAGTTGGCAAAAAAGTCTTTCATGATCTGCTCTTTATAATAAGTTTTACCTTGAAGCTTCCTTTTCAAATAGATGATGGAGCCACTATAATTATTCATCATCCTCAGATGTGGAAAAGTTTGACATGGTAAGAATAGACATGCAAAATTTTATAAAGGGCTTAGAAAAGTTACCTCTTCTGAACATCAAACGAGGTTTAACAATAGCTGCAGTGCATGTGAATCCCCTTGGGTTATTATTATTTTTTAATTTATGGCCCATTGTGTTACACTTTGCACAACAGAGCTAGACCACAAAAACTGTTTACTTTGTTTTAGAAAGACTTTTTTAATGGAGTCCTCCTATATATAGCATTCACCTCTCAGACATTTAGGAAAGTGCAGAACTTTTTTCCACTCTAACTCACAGAACAATGGACAATAACATACCCTTTCATGACAGGCCACCCTAGGGAAAACTAAATGCAAACACTGTTTGGAGGACACAGTGCAATATGTTTTCTTGACTTCTTCCTGTATCCTTTTCTCTCAAACTGTGGAAGTTGTAGACAGGTGGATGTTGGTCTCATCTCCCAGGCAGCCAGCACCAGAACAAGAGGACACAGTCTCAGGCTGCACCAGGGGAGGTTTAGGCTGGATGGTAGGAAGAAGTTCTATACAGAGAGAGTGATTTCCCATTGGAATGGGCTGCCCCGGGGAGGTGGTGGAGTCACCATCATTGGAGGTGTTCAGGAGGAGACTTGATGGGGTGCTTGGTGCCATGGGTTAGTTGATTAGGTGGGTTGGATTGGTTGATAGGTTGGATGCAATGATCTTGAAGGTCTCTTCCAACCTGGTCTGCTCTGGTCTATTCTATTCTATTCTATTCTATTCTATTCTATTCTATTCTATTCTATTCTATTCTATTCTATTCTATTCTATTCTATTCTATTCTATTCTATTCTATTCTATTCTATTCTATTCTATTCTATACTTTTAAGGTCCACATAAGCCTTGAAGATGCACTTTTAGCTGTGGCAAAGCAAAAAAAAAAATAACAATCGCCCAACCCCTCCCCTTCCCCCAAAACAACCAACAACAAAACCTCTGAAAAGAACCAACCCCCCAAAAAACAACCCTCCAAAATCCCAAAAAAACCTCCACATAAGATCAGAATTTGCAAACCTGATGTTTCTTATTTCAACTGTCAAGACAAGGCAACTATTTTAAATCATGTCAGTAGGTAGCTCAATATTGTACCTCTACTGACAGTGTATGTGAAATGAGAATCAGATCCTGTAAGTTTTTTTGGATCAGCAAAAATGAAATCTACTTTTCTTTTCCTAGTCATTGAATTCTAGATACTATGTAAGAACCAGAATTTTAGATTAAGGAATATATTCCTATCAATTAACTTGATTTAGAGGGAAAAAAGAGGCAGTTCACATTTACTTCTGTATCTCTGTATTTCTGTATCTCAGTCTTGAAAAATATTTGACTGGCCAAAATCATCTAGAAAAATGACTTCCAGGATGAAGGATCCAAATCAGAATTTCAGCAATGATTGAATCATAAGCTCCTGAAGTGTTTGTAATGGAAATGCTGACACAACATTAACCATAAAAGTGTGTGTAGTTATGATGAAGAGTTTGATAATGGGTCTGATAATGAGTTACTAAGATTTTTGTACAGTAGAAGTGATGTTATGACTAATTTATTTAACTTTTGTAACTGTAGATTAGCACTTACATTTATTCAAATGTTAAAATTCACTTACAATTGTTGCTTTCTAAAATAAACTGTATTTCTATTCCAAGGTAATAATGGACTTGCTAATGGGATATTGACTACTATTGCTTATCATCCATCATCTGGTGGAAAGGCAATCATTACAGTTTTCTACACAGTCACATAAAATTACTTTTATTTGGAATAATTCAACTTTTTATTGAAGATGGTCTCAGCAGCAGCTAATGTTTAATAGATTTATTTTTCTCTGCATTCTAAAATTGGAATTTCAGGTATTCCTCAGAACTGAGAACTGTTTTCTTAACTTGAGATTTAGCAACCATATGCACATCTTCAGACTTGACATTTGGCTGCTATCATCTCAATTGATAGGGAAAATCGAATATAAAATTGATTTTCAAATATTTAAATGTGGCAACATATCTCATTGAAATGAACTATTGTAAAGAAACACTTAAAAAAAATGAATGAAGTTGACTATTTCTATATTTACATTCCTATGCTTTTAAAATAGATGCCAAGGAAAATATAACTTCCTCTTCAAATGGAGGAAGTTTCCAAGCATTTGGTTCTATCAGGCTCAGCACATCAAGTAGAAAATGCAAGAATCATCTATTTCCCCACTTTTTGGTAGATCCTTCAGACAGTACCAACTTTGGTCAAAGCTCATAACACCTTTTCTTTCCTGAAAAATCCCAATAATTTTGAGAAATAACCCACCTTACATGTATGTGTATAGTTGCTTTATGATGCCTTAAGTTGGGCTGCACCTTAGTGATACAGACATGAAATACAGCTCTCTCTTTTGTTAAAGTATCCATTCCTTAGGAGTGCTCTCTTTTTCCTAAATTCAAGTGCTTAAAATCCCCACTTAAATTATCAGAGTGATTGACCACAGACAATTCTTTTACATTATTAAATTATATCCTCATAAACATGTTGATTTATACTGAAATAAAATTGTCAGAAATGTTTAGCACTCCTGTTCATATTATGCTTAAATTGTACCTTAGCTTTCTGATATGCAGCTTTCAACAGTGCGTCAAAAGATGGGATGAGATTTAAAGTGTAGAGCATTAAAGGCTTCAGTTGTAGAAACAATCCTCTCAGTATTGAAAATTTTTCCAGATTTCTATACAGTGTAGAACCAGTAACCAAACTGAAGGAATCTCTATCATACAAGGTTAAAATTAGCTCTATCTGTGATCCTTCACTGGAAAATATTCTCTGTTCCTGACCTCAGTTCCCATGGCAATCTGTGGCAAGTCAAAGTTGAGAGCAAAAAGCTTTGTGAACACAATTTAAGCATGAGCATTCAACTATGAGATACTATTTGTGGTGACTGAGATTTTCTTTATTACAGCTCTTAAATTCCTACTGCATTTTCTTGATTGTCACTGGTGTAAGAACTCACTATCTTGCATAAAAAGTGAGCTTACTAAACAGAAGACTTTCCTCCTCCTTTTATTTTCTAGGTAAAGATCTTCTGAAATTGCTCTGAGGACTCCTAACCTGCACATCTCTGGTAAGCTTTTATAGCATTTTTTCCCCTCTGCTTAAAGAATGCCTTTTGAATTAAAGGACAGTGAAAGCAGTAACGGTGTAGTGGAAAAGAAAGTCCATGAGATTCAATCAGCTGTAATCAAGTAATTCAAGTCAATATTGAGAGACAGCCTGAACAGTGATTACTATGTACTACTTGCTATATTCTGCTTGCCTGAGAAATATTGAAACCATATTTAAGTTCAACTCTCACAGTATTAGGAGAGACTAATACTGTCACTTTCTGATTTCTGTCATTATTAGCCCATACAACATGTATAACATGCAAATATAAAATATACAGGCACAGACACAGCTAGGAGGGAAAACAAAATCAGACATATTCTGAAAAGTTTTCCAAAGCTGTGAATTTAGAGTTGAGTCATGATCCCTTGCAATAGGCCAGTATGCCCACAAGTACATGCAATTGGACAGACAAAAAAGGAAGCATTAAGTGAACTAATTCTACATTTAGACACTATTTTTTGAAGTAGTACTGATAAAGTATCAGTACCTGTACTACATAGACCAAAGCTATTGGTATGTGTTTGATCATTTATTCCCCTGTGATTTTACTCACAGTCATCAGAATACCACTTTGAAATGCAGAGCTTGCTACTCTCCAAAGAGATCTTATTTCAGAACTCTAATGTGCCTCCTGCATATAAAATGCTTTTCACTCCTGATTGCAACACTGTCATTTGATCTGTTAAAGTAAGTCAATCAGCAAGGTGGTGTCTTAGTTGACTTCAGAGCTGATAAGGTTTCCTAGCACTCAAGGTTTCTGACATCTTAGTTTCAACTTGCTGTTTTTAGTGGTACACTTGAAAACATTTATGTGAGGGATTCTTAGGTAAGGTGTTTGCATATACTTGTACAGTGCATAGGGACACTGAAAGAATCACAAGGACAAAGGTACTTAGAAAGGTTCCCTTTATGTCTTGCACCTCTGGCATGAGATCCAAGCAAGGAAATGACTTGAAATGCATGAAGTATATGGAGATATGTGCTTACCCTGGGCATTATTCCCCTAAGAATTACAATCCTTATGGCAGTAGAGTTTACTGCTGTTTTAAGTAGCTAGTTACTCCATATAACTTGCTTTGTTGCCTATTTGCTGAAACATCACCTACATCCCAATGTGACTCATCATGCAGAATCTCTAAGCACAAGGGAGACTTTAAAGGAACTTAAATAATTCAAGACTGTCCTTACCTGCTCTTGGTATTTAGAAGGGTTTTATTCAATGCCTGAATAATTCTCTTTGTTTCTTGATTGATTTCTAAGAGCAGATGGTGCACTAAAACAGCAGTGGCATCACAAAAAAATTAAATAATTGGTCCTAAGGGACTGAACATAGAGGTTTGATTTCATGGAAATAGGTGAAGATGCTCTGCAAATGTTCTGTGGAATACCTTGCATTGCTCTATGACTTCAGTGCTTTTACAGTATAAAGAGATTTTAAAATTCACCTTATTTCCTGATTTAAAAAAATTATCATCCCATGTACCTTCTAGCAAAGAGGAAAATGCAAAGAAGGTTCAATAATGCTATGCATTTGCTCCCAAGAAAAAAAATCCCATAGTTGGCTCATTAACAAAAGTAGTTATTACCCTATTAACTTATAATGGAAACAATATCAAAGTCGTTGATCTATGACATGGCACTGAAAACATTGTTGAATTACTCTGCTGGAAAAGTTAATAATTTGTGTTATGAAACAGCATGACATAATGTGCAAATAACTGATTTTGAAAACATTTTTACTCCTGTGCTTCACATTTTTATGATCCATGTCTGCTCACATTTTTCTCCTGTGCATTGTTACCTGAAAGAGTTAAATCTTATTTGCTTTGTTGCTTGCATTTGTCTTTGTTTTTACTAACCTGGCTTTCACAAGCACTAAAATTTTATGCTGTCTCTGAATGGTGTGTTCCTTCCTGCACATGTGCTAACTTGTATCTGCATCCACAGTGATATGTGAAGACAGCAGACCTGTTCTGCAGTGCAGAGAGCAGGACTACATGATGCACTTGAGGGAAGCATTTCACCTTATATCACATAATTCAGACAAACCTGTTTTTTAAAACATAGTTCATATTCCCTCTGTGATTGTGGAGCAAACAGATGTTGGAGTGGTTTATTTTCACAAAGTGCCTTTAGTACTCAACAAGGATGAGCCAGGAATTTCTTCTGAGGTATTTTGAATTTTGTTCTTTACATATATCTTTTCTCATGTACTTTAGTCTATCCCCTGTCTAGAATAGTATTTTCCCATCACAGTATATTATACTGCAAAAATGGGGAAAAACTGTGCACTATCAAGTCTGAGATAAGTTCCTTGAAGATGGTCAGATCTTTTTAGCTTCCATTCTTGCCAAAAAAAGAGCAATGATAAAGTCAGTTCTATAGACCAGATCATGTCTCAAGATGCGTGCTCAGGTAGGAGTCTTAACTGAAGCTTCCTTTCAGAAGCAAATGTTTATGCCACCACCTTGTAGGCCATTCCTACTCCTTTGGAAAGTTTACAGAGAAGGGAAGCATAGGATTATTTGGTTCCCAAATAAAAGTGTGGAAGACAATAGAGAAATTTCTTTAGCCACATGACTTCTGTGTATTAGTGCCTTGAGGAATATAAATTGTATCAAAATCCATAAGGTTTAGCTTGGAAGATCTCAGCCTGTTCCCATAGACCTCCTGGCTGTGGACTAAGGGTGTTGTAAAAGCAGTTCTTCAAAAATTTGCTTTATTAGGGCTATTCTTTTAAAATAATTCTGGTAAGATGATGAAGAGGTCTGGAGAGTTTTAACAAAGACACGATTATTTGTCCTGTCAGTTCTGTGATGAGAGGGTAAATCTAAATCAAATTGTACTGAAATCCGGTTTTTGCAGTAATTTTAAAGCAAAAAGCAGTCTGCTGAAGTAAGATGTCAGAGTGTACATGATGAAAAAACACTGATGTTAAGTGCACTGCCATACAGTTCATGGAATTTTTGCAAAGCACTGTCTGTTATTTTCCATGAAACCAAACCTCTACTTCAAATCCCTGAATAACAGTATTTGTGTAACTCTCGTGGTGCTTCTGCTGCTCTTAAAATCTGTATGGTGCACAGTTTCATGATTGACAAATGCAAAAGCAAGATGCCAGAGGCATATTTCTTGCTGCTGAAAGAAGATATTTGTGTTTCCATATTTGAACTGTCAGTCGTGAGCTGTTAGTAGGGCATGAAATAACCATGTACAGGGCTACTGAGTGTAGCTTGCAAGCTACAATACTTGAACAGATGATCATCTCATGCAGGCTTCAGACTACCAAGGAAAGCAACCATGAGTGTCTAGATAGATAATTATATGGGTCATAAATCATAATATATGAACTTAATTTTCTAATATACCTAATCCATTAAAATTTAGAAGAGAACAATAACAAGAAGTAGTGAATGGCCAGCAATATATCAAAAACGATTAAAGGATAAATCAAGGAAGACATTAGAAAATTAGGACAACAAGCATGTACATTACCAGAAAATGCAACCTGAAAAGACATCACCAGACAAGTAGCTATATCCAGAATATAGTTTAGACTATGTGTGATTCAGCCACTGTTACTGTACTTCCCCTAACTTTTGCCCACACTCCCAACCTTTGTTTCATGTTAAAGTGCCTGTTAGATGTTGAATCACTGGGATTGCTGTGGAAGAAAACACAACCTTTTTCTGCAGGAAATCCACCTGTAGCTCTACTGCTACATTATTGCAGTTTAGCTTTGATGTGAGTGAATAACAAGGCAGTGTTCTAGTGATGATTTTTGGATCTCTGTGTGCTCAGTTTATATTTTTGTCTTCTTCAAGTCTGAGCTTTAGAAATAAAAAATTCAAATTAAACATACTTTATAGACTTGATGATCCTTTAAGAGCTACTCATCTAAATTAAGCACAACGACCTGCTAACTGGCCACATAAGCTTACTTGGACCAACAACACATAGAAACACTTTGTATCTTGGAGAATAGCCAAAATGAATGAAGTTTGAATTCTCTAGGGTTATTGGCTTGGTTTGTTTATTTATTTATTTAGTATTTCTGGAACTATGTGAAATATGGTGAACAACAACAAATCCTACCTGCTTAATTCATTCTAAGCATCACTAGAGATTTGAGCTCTAACACTAGAGATTTGAGCTCTAACTCACTATCTTCACATGACTGGAATATCTTAAGCTTCTGAAGATTCTTGAGGGATCAGCCTTATAAGTTGGTATATAATACTTGGGCTGTAGGTCTCCTGTATACTGTAAATAAGTTAAAATGGGAATTACAGTGGTCAGGTAATGTCAGAGAGGGCAAAAGAAGAAATAATATTCCAACACCTAGAGACAGAATCAAATAGCATATACACATTCAGTGTGCTTGGACACAATAAAAGAGGTGGGCAGAAGAACCTGATCAGAATTTTCCAAATGACCAAAATGTATGTACAAAATGATTTAGGAAAATGTTGAATTTAAGGACAAGTTTGAGCTTACAGACAACCAAATGTAGCCACAATAACAATAGGGCAAGAGACTTGAATTTGAGACAAGATGTTCCTTGGTGATAAACAACTTCAGGCAAATTCATAAAAGGAAGGTTTGGTCGATAGCATCCTGTATTTGAAAATCTCGCTGTGCCCTGTAGTGGTATTTTTTTATTTTTGCTTGTTCAAGATAGGATAACACCCAAAGCAGCTAATGGAGATGGTGCTGTCAGAGCAGTTTGCAGGCTTCTCCCTCAGGAAACATCTCCTGGGAGCAGTTTTTTCTAGGAGTCTCTGGGATCTCCTGGGAGCTGCTTTTTCTAGGAATCTCTTCTAGCGGCTTGCTTCTGCAGTGAAAGTTAACTGCTAGAAATAGGTTGTAAAGAATAGCTTTTCTTACCAAAAGGGTGGTTAAACACTGTCACAAGAGCCTAGGAAAGTTCCAGGACTTCCATCCTTGACTGGACATGTCTGTAAACCAATTTTACCCTACCAATTCTGCTTTGAGTGAGGAACTGATTACTTGACCTCAAGACATCCCTTACAACTTAAATTATTCTGTGATTTTGAGATTTTCCAAACTGATTACAGAATCACAGAAAACATCCTGCTGGAAGAGACCTCAAAGATCATCTAGTCCAACCCTGATAACATAACACTTAAAATATGTTAAGTAACCATCACTATTTTGCCTAGCACCTGATTTTCTTGCAAAACTTTAAAGACAAAATCCTGCCTTACTGTCCTAAGTTTGCATAACAGAAGAGTCAAAGTTGCTTTCTTTCTGATGTACTTACATTAGAGACTTTTTGAAAAGCATTACTGCAATGACTAGGAGAAGAGTAGTTTGGCTAGAATCACTCTATTGCTATTGAGTATTAACAGTATCTTTATTTGATTGGACATGTCCAACTTTGTACTTTACAATAGCTGAGGCTGTTATGCACCTAGTGTTATTGAGCTCAGTAATACACAATACTGCTACTGCCAGGGATTACATGAGTTAGAGTGTGTAGATTTTGTTATTTCTTTTGTTAGAGGACACATATTAAAGAATATAGAAATATGTGTGACTTTTCAATATTGTATTTTATTAATGTTTCATACAGTAGAGTATGATAAATAAAATTTGTAGAAATAGAAAGGTAGTAAGCAGTCTTTCCTCATTCCAACTTTTATTTGTGTTCTGTATGCAGAAGTGTCATGTCAGCCTAATACATTGCTCACTGAATAATCTTTCCAGCAAATAAATTCAATGATGAAGTAGTTGGAAGCCCTGTATATTCACATTTGTAAATGGGAAATGTATCAACAATAGCATGTTGTTATTGATTTTGTAATAAGCTGCACTAATTAACTAGCTAATAGGCCAGCTGGAATCAAAAGGGACTTTTCAGTTTTTCTCTGCACAGGATGAGAGGAAACAACATTACCAGTGAAATGACTGAAACTTTGTTTTATTTCAAAAGCATATTCTGGAAGAATAAACCAGTCTGTAAAGATTGTGTGGTATGATTTTCCATGAAGGCAATAAATAAGCTGAATCTCTACAAAGAATCTTTTTTCCTGCAGAAGGGTATGTATTTCTATCTGACTTGATTTTCTTCACTGAGAATGCCATCCATTATTTTGACATTTTATTGTGAGTAAAAATGCTTGATTGCAACTGCATACCAAAGGAAGTTTTGCCAGTTTCCACTAAAAACTATCTCCAAGAATGTCAGAGGCCATTTAAAATTCATTATTTGAGAAAGTACTTTGAGAATTCTCCAAAAGGAGCTTTTTTTAGAGATGTCGGCTCTTGGAAAAACCAAACCAAAAAAAGGTATCTGTCTAACCCCATTGGAATCACGTTTATGCAAGTATAAGAAATGTATTAGAGAAGTGATCAAACCCAGAATGCCCAGGAAACACATCTAAACAATTCTCACAGAAAGAAATCTGCAGGTTACTTCATATGTAAGTTTAATTTGACTTGGAATCACATAATCATTGATCATTGTGTCCTGATTTTGTTGGGGCAGACTCACAGCCAGCCATGGGCTGCAGATTATTAGCAGTTCTGAGTCAGCCAGGACAAGGGACTTGAGTTGTTTTACAGGTGTATCCCATTCCATGAGCATCACTCTCAGTATAAAGGAAGAAGTTTGCTGAGGAGAGAGGAGTCTTGTGTGTTTGGGTTCCCTATCACCCTTTTCCTGCTCTTCACAGTGGCCTTCCTGGTTCTTGTGACTACTCTGCTTTGGCTGGGATGAGTATAACTTTATGTATTTGGTATTGACAACTGGAATGAAATTTGCTATTGCATTATGTATGTTTTAATTTCAACCTGTGGGTCTTCCTGATTACCATTCTTTTCTGGAGAGGGGTCATCAAGTGATAGAGTAACTGTTGTAGTTAGTTCTAGATATAGGCTAAATATAGACATGTAGGCTAGCTTCAGTTGAAAAAGATCTGTAAGAACACTGAGCCCAACTGTTATCTAACTCTACCAAGCCTGGTGCTAAACCATGTCCCTTAACATTGTGTCTATGGATCTTTGTCTTGGGTTAACACAACTGTCTCTCAAACAAGCCCTGCCACCCCACACAAAGATGGGAGGGAAATTAAAGGAAAAACTCTGGGTTGAGATGAAGAATTTTATGAGGTCATTTGATACACAATTACCTTAGCAAAAGCAGAAGCAGCATCAGAAGCTGGTGACAGAAACTGTTCCACCTACCCAAGCAAGCAGCAGCCATCACAGTGCAAAGGATCAACACCCCAAAACTGGAAGCACCAACCAGACCTAGGAAGCCTCTCAAGTTATAATCTGAAATTCAAGCCCCGTGATACTTTGCTCTAGCTGGTAAAGTATCCATTTTGAAACTGGCATGACAGCAGCATGGTACTGAATATATAATCAGATTAAATTTAACCCATCACATGCTTGAAATACCTATAGGGATGGAGATTCATCACCTCCCTGGGATGCTTGTTTCACCCAGTCTGTGGTGAACAACCCTTACAGTGAAGATGTCTCTTCCAATATCCAGTCTAAACCCTCTCCCTAGTGCAATTTGAGGCTGTTTCCTCTCATCCTATGACTTCTTACTAGGGAGAACAGGCCAACCTCCAGCTTCCCAAGAACTGCTTTTGGGTAGTTGCAGAGCAATAAGGTCTCCTCTCTGCCTCCATTTTTCCAGGGCTTGTTTCATTTTGGCTGCTTTCTCATGGATAGAAAAATACTATAAAGTACAACTTCTTTGGCAGGTTTTAATTGATTTTTGTCCTTTTTTTCACCAGTTTAATGTTTCCTTCCTTTTTCCCTAGAGGGTATAAATACTTCCCAAGGGATGCTGCCTTGATGGCACTATCCTGAAGAGGTCCACCTGATCCTGGAATAGTGTATTATTGCCTAAAACTGTATCATAACTCTGGCATAGCACTTGGTCAGGTTTTTTTAATATGGGACTCCTTCTGTATTGGTTCAAGGAATTCCTACTTTCAGGTTTGTATACCGGAACATTTCAACACTGACATGTCTCAATCCTAGACTGAATTAAACCATACCTTTATGGCTAATCCACAGCTTCCCTTGACAGTAATGCTTTTTTGAGGGTAGGTTTGTACTTGTTTCAAGCCAAGAAGAGACTTAATTTTTCCAGTAAGTTGGCACCACAGACATTTGTGATTGGAATGGAGGTAACTGGCAGGTGAGACAAGTGTGTTAGTTCTCAGGTCAAAGCAGATTAATAGTAGATTCAAAGTACAGATTGGCCTCCAGGGACCTTTGTGAAAATACACAAGTGCTTCCTATGTGTTGCAGCACAGGAGAGGTTATTATTTTAAAAATTCCTATTTGTATGTAGCCTGTTATGCTTATTCCTTGACACCTAACCTGAAATAGAAAATGAAAGAATGAAACAGGAGTGAGTGAAGGTAGGATAAAGTGTTGTGTTGGGTGGGGTGTTTTCTTCTTTTTTTCTTTTTTAAAACAAAACTTTAAGAAGAAATGTTTGTGCATTTGATTATTTTTCTTCCTTTATTTTTTCCTGTGAGAAAATAGCATAACTGTATCAATGACTTAAGATGTGGGTATATGGAAACAGCATCCAGGGTGAATTCAGTAAATTTGTCAATATTTTGATCAGTTTCTCACCTTGTAACAAACTGAAGCATATTTGTTATACATCATGAACAAACACACTGCCAGGGTGCAATATATTGAAAATCCTGTCCAGTCTCTAGCAACAGCCTTATTTTGAAGTTGTTTAGGTTTGAACTAGTAAAAGATTTCCATTTAAATTGTATGGATGAAGTTTCTTGTCAAAGCTCTATGATTTCTGATTAAGAATGTGCTAGATATATGTTACCTTGATTCAGTTGTTGTACTAATACAGATTTTTGTTTAGTGGGAAAAAGTGGTGTTATCATACATTGCATACCATTTTCAAGAGTATAAATTTAGTTTAAAGTTGATATAGAATGAGTTTCACTGTTTTATTTGTTTGCATGTATGTGAAGCTCACAAAATTTGGGTTCTATTACCTTGCCCACAACAACTTAAAATATTCCAGAGTGGCAATTTTGTACCTGACAAAGACAACTCTTAAACCTTCTTCTGAAGTAGAAAATATCTTCTATTAAGAATTTGTATACATACATATAAATTTCAGTTTTCTGGGTGGGATAAATGAGACTGTTACTAGTGTGAATTTTTCTGTTAAAGACAATTTGACATTCAGATAGTATTCTGAACAACTTTAAGTCTCATCCAATAAACAGTACATATTGCTTCTTTATGGCTTGTCTGTTGCATGTTTTATTGCTGCTTAAGTTTGACCTCTAAGCATAGCAGTGAACTATATTAAGGAAAAGTTAAGGATAAAGTAAAAGAATTAATACTGAAGAAGCATCAAATATCTTAGTCTATGTGGTTTGAGCCTAAAAAAAAATTGTGCAATGGTTAAGACTGGCTGGAAGCAAAATTTATGGGAGTAGAGTGAGTAGAAAACAATCTGGAATCCTTGAAGATAAGAAGAAATTGCTACTTCATCCTGTGTGTATCAAGAGATTCACTGAACAGAATCATTATTAGTACCTTGAGTCTATCAGCCACTTTCTACTTATAGAAAGCATTGGAACAGAAGGCAGGAGCATGATAATACTGTGGATTACTCTTCCCCTCCCTAAGTCTTGGTCAGTGCACAGGGTAAGTAGCAGACACTCAACTTCAATATTTTGTTTGTCAATATGCAGTCCAATCTAAGGTACTGAATATTTGAACGTTGCTCTGAAAATAAGATTTCTCATTATTCATATGTTTTTTATGTTTTCACTGTGTAATACTGGTTCCATTTTATCAATGTTATTTAAGGCACATAGAAAGTTAGTTATTTTGCCTGCCAATTGAAGGTTCACAGTGTAATATTTATAATTCAGAATATTTGAGAATCTTGCGTCAAATCCCACTAACATAGCTTTCACAAGTGAGTGCTTGGCAATTTTGCAATTTATATTATGAGGTCTCAGTTTCCTCTGTCTAAATAATGGGTACTGGTTAGATAAGATTTCTAACAGATTCAACTGAACATTTTTTCCAAATTCCTCCATGAACTTTGTCAGAAACAGGTGTAAAAGCTAATATTCCAGGAAAGTAAAAAATCTCTTAAGCCATCTCTTCCTTCCCCTGAAAAATCTCATTTGATTTTCCATAATTCTTCCAGATCCTGAAGAAATGAAATGAAACCAAGATTCTTCCTCTCAAAGTGGTGATGTGCTATTTATTGAATGAGATGAAAGGTATGAAAGTAATTGCCTTGTAACTCAGAGATACAGAGCTAGATTAATTAATTGAAATATGCAGCTTTAATGGCAGAGTTTTCTAATTTTCTTTGGCTTTCCGATATTTTCCTTCCATCAATTTTCACACAGTTACCTGAAAAGCTTCTGGACCTGTGATGAAAAGTATGTTAACACTACTCATAATATCCTAAGAGCAGAGGCTGCTGTTTTGACAGAACTTTCGGATTCTCCTCGGTATGGTTAACATTGTTTCCTTGTATAATGAGTATTTTATGAGCAGGCTGTGGTGCTTGTCCTTTGTCAGAATACATGTTTTGTTACATATTGATATAGGCCTATGTAGTCTCTCTGCCCTGCAAGGGTGTGGAATGTTGTAACGCATTTCTTCATACTTGATGTTTCTCATTAACAGATTGTTTCTTTACAAGCTCTTTACTGTAGGCTTCATTGCTCCTAATATTTGATTGTCATAAAGTTAGATGGAAAATATTATGAAAGGAACAAAAATAGCATTCAACTTTAATTTTCTCAAAAGCCTTTCAAGAAATCTCAGGGCTTGTTATTTTTGCATGGGCAAACTTTGATGATCGCACTGGATTTTTATTTGGTCGTGTTTGCAATTTGTTATGATTCTGCTGCCCAGCCAATAGACATGCTTTCCTCTTAGATATGCTTTCAGGGATATTTAACACCACAGAAGTGTCATCTTCAACTTGGCTGTAATTTACATCAGTGTCACCACTGTATTTTAATTTCTCAGTATCTGTAAGTTCAAATGCCCCATGAATGCCACCAAGTAATCATAGCAAACTTTCCAGGGGGAATGTGAAAACCTGATTCTTTCAGGGCAAAAGAGTACTGTGAATTGTCAAAGTGGATCTCCCAGTGTAAATGCTAGATATTTTCTGAACTTGCACTATGTCTTGTTGTTGATTTCCGAGAAAACATTTGTCAAAATACTACAGGAGACTTGTGCTAGTGGCTGGAGTTGAATGCAGATCATTACTGTTATCTGAAAGTGCTAGTAGCACAGATACAACCAGAGGGGCTCAATGTAGCATTTTAGAACATGTAGAATTTTAGAAGCAAGTAATCCACTTTCCTTTCAGCTTATGCAAGGAATCTGTCTTATGAGTTGCAGTATTTTGGCATACATTTCTCTGCTGCTTTTAACAATACATTGTCAAGCAATATGTCATTTCCTACATAGTACTTTCAGAGAGATTTGAACATTGGAGACAGCTTATAGTACTTATTATATTCATGAATTATACCTTCAGCTGTACCTAGGAAACTAGATGCTGCTTTAATTAAAATTTCTGCCAGCCTCAGAATCAAGATTTGATTTGTGACTAGTGCATGTCCTAGATGAAAATCCATCCTACCATGCAATTGATTGGACTGAGATGGGTTGCTTTCAATCTGTTCTTTATTTTCTGTAAGTGATTAACTATCCATTGGTTCAAAGAAAGTAGCTTTACTTACAGGGAATGTGCCAGAATTAACCAAGTCCATACTCCAACTGCTTCAGTGTAGATACTTGAATCTGAGCTGCTGGATGTTCTTGCTCTGATATGAAATGAAGCAATTAGAGAGCTTGGCCTACATAGAGTTTTCCCAAGAATGTTTTGGTGTTGCTTCCTTTTAATTTTGCTATAGGAAGAGGTATTATAATCAAGAAAATTGTGCATACCTCTAGATTTTAATTATGCTAAAAAGTGTATTTTTTTTTCTTCATTCCATGTCATATAGCTTGAGTAACTACTCATACAGTTAAACAAGAATTGTGGTTGGTTACATTTTTAGGAATCTCCTTCTGCTTGGGAAGTAATTTTACATTTGCTTGTTCTGAGATATAGTAAACTGTAGATGCAGGGGCAAGATCAAATCATAACAAGTGCTTCCTAAAGAAGGAAAGGTTTACAGACCTATTGAATCCTCAGGTTATCTGTCTGCTTTGTATTTCTCAGTCCCAAGTAATGTTTTGGGTTTTTTTTTACCTTATAATATAGTAAATAGAAGATGCTTTCAAACTCGGGGCTGTTGTAGGATTTTAACTAGTGATCAGTGATGCTAGAATTTTCCTTGTTTTTTGGGGGTTTTTTTTTTTTGTTTTTTTTTTATTAAAAAAATCTTCCTATGGTCCATAGAATTTTCTGTTAAAGATATATAGTTCTAAACTATCTGACAGTTAAGAAATTGGTTTTATTATCAGTCAGTTATAAAAATTATGTTCAGAATTGGTCAAAATACAGGCAGTGCAATGGTGAAAACATTAAAACCATATTATCCCATGGAAATTAGATTTTATTATGTCAGAAAACTTGTTATTATGCTTGCAAATGAAATGGTGATGTAGTCAGCAGTAGAAAGTTTTTATTGGAATCCAATACTAGTGCCACAAACAAATAAGAAGCACACTACTTATTCCTGTAATTACTTCCTTATATCTTGTGTGTTTATCCAGAATTCATCCTTGTGAAAACTATTGGGAAGAGAGTTTTATATGTGTTTGTGTATGTGTGTTGGAGGGGAATGAGGAGGAGAGGATAGAGAAGAGGAGGTTAGAGAATGCGAAAGGATTTCATATCCATTTTTGCATTGTAAATACTGTGCTAGACATTGTAAATAGCTACTATGTTTGCACATAACGTAGCAGATGGCTCCTTGAAATCCACTGTCCTTTGCAATTGTCTTGTTTGTAAGCTCCTATCATTTGTCATGGGAACAGCTATCATGGCAGGACTATAGGCTGGTTCTATCCAAGCAGCATAGCATCCTTTTAGGATGGAAAATAGTGCTATAAGGAAGAATTTTTTTGGGAAAGGGTGGGCAAAATACTTCCAAAACAAAAGGAAAAGAGGAAATCAAGACCATTTAGAAATTGTCAAAAAACAAAGACTGAGAGGAATATACCTGCAGAATTGCCATCTGTAGTGCCCAGATTATAGTGGAATATTCATCCTGATATACTGAAGGGGAAAATGTCAGCAATTTTTTGTTGCAAAAAGACAACTTTTAAGATGACTTCTCAATTAACTATGTTCTAGAACTTTGTTTATCTAAGATTCACCTTTGAAAAGACACACTTCCTAGATTATGTACAGGGATATAATTCCATTGATGTTTATACAGGTTGCAAGAGCCTATACCTTTTTAGGTTGTCTCCAAATCACACCCTACTTGAAAATATGTTTTGTCATTTTTTCACTAGCTGATTTACAAGACATTAGCATGTCTAGATTCAGTTCTTCTACTCAAATAAAAAACATTATCATATTAATTCAGGTCCTTTCCTGTAGCAATGTAAAGTGTATATTCCTCATTTCATACTGGTCACATGTCTTATTTCCTCTTTGTAAATAATTTGAGTCTTCACTACCCAATGTGCAGTGGCAGAAGATGTGAAGTGAAAAAAAGATATAACAAAGATATGGTGTTTATTTTGCAGAAGTTCCACAGTAGAGGACAGGGTTTTTCTCTAATTCACTTGAGAAGACTAGTGAAGTTCACAGTGACATAATTTCAAGCAGCATTTTGACAGAGGTCCTATTTTCACCCAAACTCTTTAAAGCCACATGATCTTTCATATAAGCTGGAGGTAGCAAGTAAAGCCTGCTGCTTTCATTAAAATGAAGAAAATGTCATTAGCCAAAAGTTACATTTTGTGGGAAAAGTAGAGTATGGGAGAAAGAATTGAAGAGATAAATATAGCATATGGGGGGTTTGTCACCTAATGGCCAGATCTAGTGCTCAACAGCTGGCAGTCGCTACTGGAGAAAGAGAGTAAATCAAGGAAGATGATAGAAGTTACTACATTTGCAGTTATTTATAACCTTAGAAATGGAAAACCTAAGAACTTGGCCAGAAACTTTGATGTATATCATAAGTTTTTAGCGTAATATGCCTCACCTCTGAAATAAATGCTTACCAGATGATATTCTAGAATAAAATACTACTGGTAGGAAAAATATTCGCAACCTTTCTGTGCCTGGGCTCTTAGTAAACTCTAGTCATGTGAAAAATTTCTGTTGCTTATGTGCATTGATTCATATTTCATTGCTATAGCACTGGATTTTTGTACTTGCTGTAATAAAACTGAGTATTAAACTGAAAATCTTGATACCTGCTCTACTAGCTATCAAATATTTCATTTAAGTACTATTTAAAAGTTTTATGTTTTCTATTATTTATTATTAAATATAACACTTGTACCCTTACAAGCAGTGTCATTACTTTTAAAAATAGATTCAAGCATATCTCTGTATGCACGAGGGACCACTAGTTTTAAAGCAGAGTAGTTCAATAGAATTAAAAGTTTCTTTTAAATCTTCTCTGCTTCTATGTCACCTACAGCCTGAGTGTTGCCTTTTGTGGAGTGCTCAGTAGGAAATGAAAATTCTGCCTTGAACTCTTCCTTGCAAATCCCTTTGGCTTTCTGATTGTACTCTCTCTCTGCAGGTAAGAATTTATATTTATATCCATCATAAAGCAGAAATTTTTGTAAATCTGAAATGCTTACAAGCTGAATGTCTGACTCCACTTGTTCACAATGTATTTTGAATGATTCAGAAGGGAAAGATGTTGTTCCCTACTGGCTATCAGTTATCAGTGTGGTCGTACTGACATCCAATACTCCCTATCTGGTAAGACACAGGCTCTGCATTTTTTGTGTTTGTCAGGAAGAAAAGATTCGTTCAGACTGACATCCTCAACCAGTTGAGTTCTGTAGGGGTGGAAGCTGAGAACATAATTTATATAAGTAGACTTTTCTAATTGACTTTTACAGCTCTGCAGTGGTAAGGATAACTGTGTGAAACTATTACGTCATCACTAATAGTAACAACTCATCTTTCAGAAAAAATGGCTACAATTTAAGCCATCTGCACTTCTCACGCTGTGTAAAAGAAACCAAGCCCTAAAGTGAATAGGAATAGGACATGTGCTTCTGTATCTTTAACAGGATATAAGGAATCCCACAGAAAAGCCATTAAAACAGAGTGCAACTGAGCTCCTTCCAAATACTATTACTTGCAAATGATTGCTAATCTTAATGAGCTGTCAAAGGCTGTAGAGAGAAAAGTTATGTTAGGAAATAATCTGTCTTAATAAAGATATCAAGAAAGACAGACATTTTTTGAAAGTAGACTTTTATTCAGTATTGTAAGGTTAAAATTATGGTTTTAGTTTAGACTTGCCAACATTTATGGAAGATACTTGTTGTTGGACTTAGGACAAAGAGGACATGCATCACACTGCTAAGGCAGGAGGATTGGACAAAATGAACTTTCGAGGTCCCTTCCAGCCCCTGACATTCTGTGATTCCTTCCTAAATCTTCTACTATTAACAAAAATCTGTAATTTTCTTGAAAGAGAGCTATGTACCAGTTACAAATGAAATTCTGCTGAATGTTTATGAGCTATTTCTAAAGATATCTTAGCCATGGGAAAAAAAACTGAACCAAAATGAACCCCACTTAGCAAACAAACAATAAACAAACAAACAAAATCCTACACAAGAGAACCTCAAACCCAAACAAATAAAAGACTGCACAACAAATTTTCGTAAAGTTCTTAAACATAAGAACTGCATGGTAACTGGATTCCCTTATTCTTGTGTCAGGCAGACACTCTCTTCTGTGATGCAACAAGTTAATTTAGTCTTAAAAAAGAGCTTGCAGAGAAGCCAAATAGACTCTCATTATATAAACAGGTACTGTTGGTAGGAGATAAGGCTGAAGAAAGATGTGACTTCTCATATGTGATGCCTTGCTATTAGTACTTCAGAGATAGTACTAATGATGAGGTTGCTTGTAATTTGCAGCTAAGTCAGTGCACTGTCCTGGATCTAGCGGAAGTACCTCTGGTAATTCAGTTGAAAGTATTGAATTTATGACAGTAGGATTTCTGTCATCGTTAATTTTCCTCACTGACAAACAAGACAGATTAATCTGAACTCAGCACCATGCTGCTGCATGCTGCCAAATAAGGCATCCCTGGAGACTCTGCAGGACACTGTACAGCGCTGTAATCTTGTTCATTCTCTTCATTATTCCTGTTTTGAAAGACTTGCCTTGCCACAAACTGTTAGACCCTAGGAAAGCATGCCATTGTTACTCTGAGAATACAAAATTCTTCTCTAGTAAAATGCCACATAGGAGGAAAGGAAGGAGAAAAGTCAAGGTATAAGGACTGAGGAACCTGTGTGTTAAGAGTATAATTTATTTAAATATTCCTGTGAATCCCACGCTGACCTGTAATCTGTCTTGCAAACAGTTGCCTTCTCCATTCCTAGCCCACTTAGGAAAATCAGATGGATCATGAATGTTAATGCAGCATTGGCAGAAATCTTAACACAGATGTATACAATGAAAGGCAAACAATAGTTTTCTTCATTGCTTGCCTTTGTCCTCAGTTACCTGTTCACTTTCTGAAAAATCATGCCCCTGTTCATAACAATTAGGAAAAAAAAAAAAAAGTGATTTGACTAAAAACTTATATGTATTTCAAAAGCACATCATTTCATTATTTTTCTTCTCAGCGAAGGATTTGTTTCTATTGAATCTATTCAGTTCTATTGCTTTTGCTAGACAAATGTGAAGAAACTAGTGAACACAGTATAGGAAAAAAAAACAACCACACAACCACAAAGAGGCCAACAATAAACCAAACAAATACTTCCTCCCCCCAACTAAACTTAAAAAAAAATTCACTAAATATATATCATTTTATTATTTCCACTGCACCAATAGTTATATAAAATACAATATCTGATGTGCATATTTTCTAGATTCTTTTATGGATACAAATAGCAGACAAGCAGAGCTGCAATTGATTTCTCTTTGGGGAAAAAAAAAAAAAAGTAATATAAGGGAGTATGTTATGGAAAGCCTTAAAAAAGTAAGCTAATCTTGACCTTTACAATCTGTCAGCTTCAGAGTATACCCATTTATACTATCCTGGTAATTAGACCCAAACACAAGAAGGGTCTGATCTTCTTTTGCAATGATTTGAGAGACTTCACTGATGTAATGAATTTAAAAGTGGGCAGGCTGCTATGAAAATGGAGTCATAATTCTGTGCATCATATGAAATGGTCTTTTATGCTCTGTCTCCCATGCTGCTGCTTCTTGAAAGTAGTCTTGTACTAACAGGTGTTTCCTTCAAGGTCTACCAAAAGTTATTCACTTTTCAAACTCTGTATTCTCTGAATTCCATGTCTGAAATTAAACTAACTAGTGGACACAAAACAGTGTTGCTCTTAAGGTCCACTTTTAAGGTGTATTTTCAATTGGAATATCCAGTGCTTGTCAACCTTAGGCAGCAAAAATGTGTTGCAATAGCCATTTTCTCCTTCGTGTGCACTGGCCAGCTTTTAATTATCTAGCTGACTACTATCTATCACTGCTGTCATCTCTCTGGTTGTCACAGTTTGAGAATATAGAGGTTTCTGGATCATTTAATTGATGATTTTTATCACTATATCAGTGGATGAAACACTTTTAAGGAGCGTTAGAGAGTTGCTGAAACACTATTTTGCACCCACATGAAAAGCCATACTCCGATGGTATGAATCTAATACAATTTAAAAAAAAAAAAAAATAACAATTTCTAATTTCAGCTCTGGTAACTCCCTCTGAGGAATGATTAGAAGGAAATGACTGAGTGCACTAGGTTTTTTAAAAAAATATTATTTTTTAAATTGATCTTCAGTGCATGTCACATTAATGACCTAGTTAATCCACCTTGAATTAAGAAAGAGGCCACCTCAGAGAAAAAGATTGGAGCATTAGGAATGTCACCTCATAAAACCTTAGGAGCCTTCCTTCCAGGAAGTGGAGCCCTAAAACTGATGTAAAAAAGCTGGAGAATTACCAAGTAAAGCTCCTAAGCCAGGGGGAAAATAAGAAGAAAAGAACCAAACAGAAGAGTTTATTTAAAAATAATTATACAATTTTCTATAAAACAGCCAATGATCTGAACAAAAAAATTCAGCTCAGAAGCTTGGGGGTTCCCCAACAGAAGCACTAAATAATGACGTTCTGAAAAAAGCATATGTGCTTTTGGAAAAAGACTAATATGAAATTATTGGATCACTACAAATGTCTATGATTTTATTCCTTAATAGTGATGTAAGGCATGCATGAACCAGGACAAATTATATTATCAGGAAAACATAGCAGATCGTTAACAAGACAGTAACTTCACCTTGTAAAGGGCACTTTGGCATTTTCTGCTACTGCTTGAACTCCAGATAACATTGCTGCAGGAACTGTTGGAAGGTTTATGCTTAGTACTATTTCTGTTACTAGGAGATGATGGTAGTCAAAGCAATTCCCCTGCTTAGCCAGCCAGAAGGATATTTTCTATCCCCTCAGCCATATATTTTATGTATCATCTGATGAAGAGGTTTTAAACTTGTCTTGCACTTTTAGCTTTATATGTGCATTTATGAATTGTAGTTTCTGAAACTATGGAATCATAATGGCATGCTCTGGACTTAACCCAGTTATTTTTGTTGATAATACTTTTTTTCCCCCCCCACGCTGGTTCTATCTGTAATAATTTTTTCCTTGCAGATTTAGCTTGTTTAAAAAAGAGTAAATACTGCTTGTTTTACAGCTGTTCAATAGCAGCTGGACTAGTTGCACCTTGCATTAAAAAGATCAACTTATGACTGAAGTAACTGAAATACAGTGTTAGTATACAAACAAAGAAAGAAATTTAGATGAAAAGCTATCCAGGATGTGGACAACAAAATCAGAAACTCCTCTTCATTTTTCAGTTTTGAATATTGGTCATCCTAACTGCTAATAGAATAAACTTAGAATAGAATAAACCAAACCAGGTTGGAAGAGACCTTCAAGATCATTGTGTCCAACCCATCAACCAATCCAACCCACCTAAACAACTAACCCATGGCACCAAGCACCCCATCAAGTCTCAAAAAAAAATAAATAAAATAAAATTACAGTTCTTGGCTCATCTATCAATTCCCACTGTCAATTAAAACAGTGGTGATATTCCGAGCTTTTTCCACAGTAAATAATAATAAGGTACAATAATAAGGTACACCATGATTGTGCATCAGAAAATATGGGTTTTTTTGGCAAGCAGCTGTTGAATTGATGTTTGTGAGAGTATCTTCATATATGACAAAGAAGGTATTTGTGTACAAACTCAGTGGATTTGCATGGATAAAAGTTTCATTGATGTCAGAGTAGGGTCTTCAAATTTTTAAGAACGTGCAAAGTACTGAATTTTGCAGTGCATATTTGAAGCCAGCTTTCCTATAGGGGTTTCTGGAAGACACATTCTGGTGAAATCGTGGTTCATTTCAAATCTCAATAAAAACTTTCCTTAAATTCAGTGAGGACAAATTTTATTTCAGATTTTCAAGCAAACAGTAAAACCTGTAAAACCCTGAGCCGATTAAGCATCTTGTGTAAAAACTGGATCCTTAACCCAGCTGCTTTTATTGTTAATATTGATGATTTTTAATGTTTTTTCCCCCTGGGATCAAGCTTCTTGCATTGAATAAGGATTAGATCAATTTATTTGCATGAAAGAAAAGAAACAAAAAGGACTGGAAGATGTTTAGTTAGTTATAAATATGGTAAATGTAGTGACTACTGCAGTGCTTCAATATGGAGTAAGAGTTTTGATTGAATCTGGTTGAAGGAGAAAAGTGACTGTATACGTTTTTGGTCTTCATTGCTTCACGTGAGACACTAGAAAGCATCATTTCCTGTAATTCTAACTTCTCCTTTGTGCAGTTGTGTATGTGACATTTTTGACATATTTGTGGAGATAGGTTTGTATGTGACATTTTTGACATATTTGTGAAGATAGTTTTGTATTCATAATAATGATAGAATTATTTAAAGTTTTACTTTAATTGTGGCTGATACCAAAGCACCTGCTGTGCAAGATAATTGCTGTTGTCAATCTCTATTGCACTTAACCCTAGGCTATCAAACACTGCTTCAGTAATTATCAAAAAGGCCTACAGTGAATCTTCATGTGAATCTAAATATATCAGTGAACCTGTAAAAAATGAATAGGAAAGGAAACTAAGGAGATGACTAATTTTTTGGGCTGTTGCTATCTCCTAAAACAAATAGAAAATGCTCCCAACATTCAAAAGCTGGCAACTAAATTCTTAAATGATTTTGTTTGTTTGTTTCTTTGTTTTGGTTTTGTTTTTCCCTTACTAATTCAATGAGATGTGGAATCAAAACTTCATATCTTCTCAAATAACTAGCAAAGATTCTTCAAGAGTTTTCAGGCTCTGTGGACCTGATTTCAGCTAGGACTAATGGTCTTGAAGTGAGTTTCCAGCCTTACTAAGTCTCTTCACCAATGTAGTGTTTCTGGAATTAATATTTTTATAATCAGATAAGAAATAATAAATCAGAGCTGGGTGCTTAATGGCATAATTGATGTAATGTATTTCAGTTCTTTCAATTTCCCTAAAGAATTCACTGAAACAATATGAACGTCAAATATGCTGGAAGCATTCTGTCCTTTGCGTAACACCAGAAATCTGTCTTGATGTAGAACCTCAGTTCCTCTGACACAGGTTGCAGCCCCTTTCTTAAAGGAATCCCTCTCTGAATTTGCAGTGTGTTTGAGAGATGGACTGTTTGTTACATAGCTAGCACTTCCATTGTACAGTCCCATTTTTGTAATCCCTAATAGCCATCTGTGCACTTTCAAAATCCTACTGCATAAAATCCAAGCATTTTTACTGTCCAAAGGGGAATACTTATGTTTTGGGGTAGATTTAAGATAAATATTTAATGGGAACTTAGAATTATGCTGTTGGGAGAGTATTGACTTTAGAGGAAATGCCTCCAGTTCCATTGCTTTAACACAAAAAAGGAACCAGCTTAAGCATTTTTGACCAAGGTGTTCGGAAACAGTATAATAAATTCTTACATTATAGTGGTTTTCTAAGGCTCTTTAAAGAAGATTTTATAATTTCACAGAATCACAGAGTGTTAGGGGCTGCAAGGGACCTCAAGAGGTCATCTAGTTCAACCCCTCAGCCAAAGCATGATTGCCTGTACCAGGTCACACAGGAACTCATCCAGGCAGGTCACATATTCTAAAACTTAGGGAATTCATTAGGATAGTCAATTGTATCTTCGAAAATATGTAACTATGTAGCTTATATAAAAAGCAAAGTTTGATTCTGTCTTTTACAAACCTGTTTCTAAATGGACAGTGTGACATATAATCGATAAATATTAGCACCAAGCAGTTCAGTTTCCTTTCATTCAAGATGAGCATGCAATGGAAATGGACTGCGCTTATTATTTTGTGCTATATAATATTTTTTTGACTCTTAAAAAAAAAATTAGTTGTAACTTGAAAAATAAAAGCATATTTCCTCGACCCTATCAATCCATTTGGTTTATTAAATGACTCTGCAAATATCTTACAGTGTAATAAAATCATAGAGCTTAATACTAAAGTGACTTTCTTCTGAAATGTACATATAAAATTTCTCATTTCATATAAGGATAGGCATTGGTTTTGTATTACTGTTTATTTGGAAGTACAATGATCAAAATTAGTACTATCCATTAGATAGTCCAAAGAATTATTACTTATTTGGCTTTAGAGAAATTATGATGTAATAGGGAATAATTTTAAGAAGTCTGTGTTTTCCCTCTTTGGAAAATGTTAATTGGTTGAGCTTAAAAATGGTAAATTACAGTACCTTTTGTTTCAAACAAACCTTGCAGTGTGAGGAAATGCTAAATGCTTTTTGAAAAACACTTTTTATTCATGAGGGGATAGTCAATGAAACAAAACCATTTTTCCTGCTTAAATTTTATTTTAATATCTACCCTCTACAGTAGAAAGTAAAGCACTGACTAATAAAGTCAAGCAACAATAAACCATAAAACAAAAGAAAGAAATGGCAAAATACTTGTGTACTAGTACTATTTTCTCTGTGGACCCAGACACTGAAGTAATTACAGGGAAGGGGAATTCTATTAAGCAAAGAATTGTCTTGTGCACTCTAATATTGCAGAAACATGATTATTTTATAGTTTTGGCGTGCCCATAAGTTAAGCCACTCATTCTCTCCTCATAATTTTGTTAAGCCTTATGTGCTCATCTTTTGCTTTTGATTCGTTCTATCTGGGTTATTGCATAATGGCAACAAATATATAACAAATAATGTGAAGATAAGTTCATTATATTAGTTTCCATTTTGCATATTTTAAGTCCTCTAATGTCTGACCCTTTGCCAGCAGTAAATTTGCTGCTCTTGTTTTAATTGGTTTTTTTCCCACATTTTTACGAAGGTAATGAAGGCTTTTGTGTATTCACGATAGCATTTACTTCACCTTTCAAAACTTCTGTTTGGATTAGAGCTGTCATATCTCATCACTTGTAGGTAATAATCATGTGCACTTAACTCTAGGTGCAGACTCAGTGTGATGTATCTTAGCTTTCTTGTTATTATGAAACAAACTTGAGGGAGCAGTACTGTTAGTAACATCTTTTATTGTCATTTATTTTACCTAGGGATGACCTTTCATAACTCAAATAGAAGTCTACATACTAGAAAGTAATCTTTTAAAAGTAATATACATAAGGATAAGCAGATATGAGTATTCTGCTTACAGCATCTGACCTAGCATCTCCAAACTATACTTCTTCACAGATTGCTTGGATCTCTCAAGGCTTGTGTCAGCAGTGCTGACATAGTTTAGAAGTAAACTATATTCTGATAGCCAATCTATGAAATACTATATTCAGGGCTATATCTCAAATCAAGTTCATACAGAAGACTGTAGGAAGTCTAGAGATATGGCAGCTGCAGAGAGGACAGCAGGAAGCAGCCTATACCCAATTGTGCTCATGTTGTGGCCCATGAATGCTTTAGAAAGGTAGCTGCTAATCTACGTTCTTTCAGGAAATGGGAATGAAGCGGGGATAAGCAGGAGGAAGAACCTGAAGGAGGAGAGGGTGGCTGTTTTTCAAAAAATGAGTGATTTTTAGCCCCATTTCCTTTTGTTTGGAAGCCTGAAGTTTAGAATACATACTGAAATACCTCAAGGCAGAGGACCATTTACTTGTGTTGTGTGAAGCAGTTCAAAGACAGGTTTCTTAGTCAAAGCAAAAAGAATACAAAGACTATTTGGGCTGAAATAGAAGAGCACAATTACAAATATGAATAATTATCCCGCTGCTTAGACAGGAGATCAGATCAACTCACATTGCAGCTGTATTAATTTAAGAAAAGGAGAAATATGGGGAATATTAATGTGGAAAATACTCTGTGTGCAAAATCATTGGAAGAAGGCTACTAAAATTAGTTGATAAAGTATGTTTACATTATCTTATATATTTACATTAAAGAACTTTGGGGAGGTAGTCTCTAAATTTTGGATGACTATTGCACCTTCAATTTGACATTAAGTATTAAACAATACAAAAAGTTCAACAGATTGCATCAGATCAAAAAAGAATGACTTTCAGTTTAAATCTTAGGCTATAACTTCTATGGATTTGTAGAAAAAAGCCAATAGTGAAAAAATTAGTCTAAAAAGATTAGTAGAGTATTAAGACAGTATTGAACCAGTTGTGTATCTGATTTTGAATTTACAATCAGTAGAGTTTGGAATGGAAGCAAATCTCTCAGTTTTCAAAAGCAATAACACTTAATATAGAACTTTTAGTTGTTGTTGTGGGTGCATTAAAATGCTTCAGGTGTAATTGTGTGCTATGGAGGCAATGGGTGAAATTTAGGATTTCGTACTTAATCCTCCTAGGAGGATAACATGATACCTTGCAAATCAGTGGAGATTCACGAATGAGTGTGCACCCTGGGTAAATTAAAATACATTAGGGATCAATATTATTTATATTTTTATTTCTCTATACAACTGTATTTCTAATTATATTCTCTCTGAGCTAGAGAATTTCAGAATTCTTTCTCAGTCAAATAATTTCTTACTATCAGAGAAATCACCTTTGTCATGGCATAAATATAGTACACAAGACCCATTGAAACATCCATCATTTAATAACAACTTTGCTAGTAAATGAATGTTTACTACTATTTTGCTGAAATAATAGCAAACATTTGTGATTTTGCTAGAAGAAATAATAAAAGGAATAGAACAAATAAGATGTGGTTATTTCTTTTGAATTTAATTTTGCTGTCATAGTGATCTTCCAGTTATGTTTCTGCAATAGTTTTACTATATAGACTCTTTCTGGATTTTCTTCCAGACTCTAGTTCTGCTGTTCTCCTTGCCTTGTAAGTATCTGCAGACCTTCCGTTATGAAGCAGTATTTGTTATTAATACCATTTCTGGGGCAGAGACAAGGACCATAACCCTTTCATATCAAGCAGTCTGAATTCTGTAATCCCTCAGAGCTATCATCCTTCTTGCTTTCTCAGTGCCTAGCAGCATATCATAAAATGTCAGTAATTTTGGTGTGAAGAAATGAGTAAAAATAGATCCAGAAAAATGAATTTCCTTCTTGCTTAATCTGAACAAATGTTCTGAATATTGTTCCATTTCTGCAGGAACTGCTTTAATGTATTTTCCAGCTGACCTTAACAACAGTCTCTTAGGATGTGTGGGCAGATCATTGCTGACTAGAATCTAATACTATCAATGTTCAAGAACATGTTGCAGAGAGGCTACTGCCAGGTTGTATTTTGCTATTCCTTTTTATTGTACAACTGCTTTTGAGCAGCAGCATCCTGTTCCACATATTTAGTGACTGTTCTCAAAGCCCACAGATGCCCAAAAGAAAAAGCATCAAGACAAAAAGTAAACTGCAATAATTCTGGGAATATCAAACATTGGATAGACATTGCAGGGAGAAATAAATTGGAAAGGTAAATGCCTTCCTGGTATATCTTCTTCCTGCTTGCATACTGATGCATTTTTTTTATTATTGCTAAGGACAAAGATCTTTAACAGAGAAAATAATATTGCAGCATGGAACTCTAAATGTGTTTGTGTCAGAGTTCTGTGAACATGTCAATCTTTCAGTAACGTGCTTTTTTTTTTTTCTTATATGCCTTTTTTAGACACATCAGAACTGTGGTGCCCGTGGTAAAACAGAAGTCTATTACTTGTGAAACAACAGCTCTTGATATTTGGCAAATGCCTGAGGAAATGTGAATCATTAGTAAAATCTCTCTAGCAGGTTACAATAACAGTTAGTGGAACAAGGGCACTTCTGAACAAAAATGCAAATGTCTTAGCATTTTTAATTACAGCTAACACAGATTTGGTTTCTTTTACCTTCAGTGGTAAATGCAACTTTAATTAAGTGGAGAAGTAAATTAGCTTCTGGCATTTTGCATCCTAGACAGGTGCAGTACTCAGAGCCACAGCAATGACAGTTAGGAAAGAAAACACTTGAGTAATGTTCTAAACTGCAGGGGCAAAAAGTTCTCTCAGTCCAAATCATTTGTTCCAAAAAAGATCTCACCAGGCTAATGCCAAACAATGTTCAAAGGAAATATACTTTCTTCTTTACTGAAAACAGCAGGCTGAGTTTTCTTCTATTCTTGGTGTTTGCCATATTTGCTATGCACTCCAACATATCTGATGTCAAAGCTTTTGCATTATTTATGGAATGTTAGAAACAATTTCTCTGGCCTTAAACATGCTGTACATTTGCAAAGGGGATTAATGTAATAGTAGTTAAATTATATTCATTTAAAAGAAAATAACTTTAGGGAAAAATTAATTCATAGTGTATTGTGTTCATAGTCCACCTAAACTGCTAGATCTATTATACCCCAAGTTTGTTTGTACTCTTTCAGAGAGGAATTTTTGCTTTGAGACCGTGTTACATAAAATGGTTTTGCATTGCTATTTTTTAATCTCCTTTTGATCTCACAAAATCAGAGGGACCACTTCAGACTAGTCTCTAATGGTAAAAGCAGCAATGATTTCAGTAATGTGAGTTTATTTCAGTTACCAGTTGGTAGAGAAGATGACAAGAAGCAAGAGGATTGCTTGGATATCTTTGATAATTACCAGATCACCAGGTCATTCATTGGGTCAGATTCAAAAAAAGCATTTGCTTCTGGTTTGTGAAATTGCACATTGTTGCTTTTTGGTGGTTTATGTCTCTGTTTTCATAAATTAGTTTGTGCAATCCGTCTCTATGACCTCAGAAACAATTCTCTTCATTATTGAGGCATCCAAGCACTGATACTGAGACTGAAAAACTTACAAAAGCAGACTACAGACAATTTACCCTACATAAACATAAGCTGGGGATAACATTGTGTTGGATGGACTTTTCTTGTTTGTTTTTTTTTTTTTTAATCAGAGCTGCACACATGACTATGCAGTAGGAGGAAAGGGAAACTTGTCACCTGCTTATTGATTAGAAGGTAAGTAGGGTGGTGGTGTTTGGGGTTTTTTGTTTGTTTTCTTCTGGGTATTTTTTTGTTTGGTTTTATGCTTGCAAGGCTAGCAGGTTAGTATGGATTTTTAGTACTGAGTGTGAGATGGGGACTGATACATTCCTGTTTGTTCCTCCTGTAGCTCTGACCCCCTAACAGTTTCCAAACTTTTAGAGCTTGCATGTATGGATAGGAGAAATGGATAATGATTAAGATTACAAATGGTATATGTAAGCTAGAAAGGGATCAAAAAAGATGGCATAAAGGACAAAAATGGAATGGATTTCGTGAGGCACCTAGCTCTGTCCTCTTCTGCACTCTCATGTTTCCACATAATAAGTTTGTTTCTAAGCATTTACTTCCACGTCATCACAGTTAATAAAATGCTTTTCAATAAATTGTGATAAACCTAGGTTCTACAGAAAGAAACAAAAGCATCAACCATAATTTTTCATAGGATAAAAGCAGGAGAAATCAGACATTCAAACAGAAGTTCACTGTCCTTCTAATATTACTTTTGAGGTCAAAAAGAGCTAGGAAAGACTTTTAAACCCAAGCTTTCCTTTTCTCTCCACACTCACTTATATTCTGGCAAGTTTTCTCTCAACTGTAAAGAGCATAAATACTCCCTACTAATTTTAAATTCAATTAAAAAAAATATCAGTGGAAACCTAAGCAGCACGCTTAATATCTACTAAGTTGCTACAAGAGAAATTTTTATCAGTGTAACCATAGGCTGTTATGTCTTGTAATTGAAATAATTCTTCTCTCTTAATATTTACTTGAGCCTCTAAAATATTGATAGACTTCCTTAGCTTTCCAGTTTCATTTCTGTAGACTTCAATTAAAGAAAATGTTCTCCTGTCATCTAATCATTGCTTTATTCCTGCTATGAAACCAGCTCCAAATTAAATTCACTTTACTGAAATAAAAATGGTTATGAAGTATATGCAATATTCTGAGGTCTTTCCAATCTGGAAAATGACCATTTAAAGCTCTTTGTCTTTCCTGTGGTTGTTAAGTTATAGCAATACTTTTTAATTCCTTTCTTCACATTTCATGTTACACAAAAAAAAAAAAAATAATTAAAGAAACAATTATTTCATAATAATAGTTCAGTTTATTTTGGTTTTTGGTGTTTTGTTTTGGTTTTGTTATTGCTTCTCACTAGTAATTGTAATAATAAAAGTGCCAGATGCTATTGGAAATAGCCTGAAATTGTGTCAAGGGAGGTTTAGATTGGACATGAGGAACAATTTCTTTGCTGCAAGAGAGGTCAGGCATTGGAATAGGCTGCCCAGGGAGGTGGCAGAGTCACCATGACTGCATTGTTGAAGAAACATGTGGACATGACACTTGGAGACATGGTTTAATGGCCTTGGTGGTGTTGGGTTGAAATTTGGACTGGATGATCTTAGAGGTCTTTTCCAACCAAAACAATTCTATGATTCTATGAAAATGTCATTACAATGCCACCACTATCAGAGAGTATAATATAGTAATAAAAATAAACATTCTATGAGTATAAATATGCTATTTGTATTGTCTGCTTTTAAATATTGCTAGTAAGTGTGGAAATAAAGGCAAATATTTATAAAATATAAAGAATATTGCATATAAACTTATCAGAGAATATGTCACTGCGATAAAGTACATATCTGCTACCCAAATAAAGAGAGATTTAGTGGAACACTTATTTTTTTTAAAAATCTGTAAAGCTGGTATATCAAGTATTTTCTAGTGATCTGATACTGATGGTGGATTTAAGCATGCTGCCTGTGGCCATCCTGCAACTATAGAGAAAAATATCTAGGGATTAGAAAACTGACTGCATGATGCTGTGCCTTGATTGAGCAAGACTGAACAAGAAAGAATGGAACAGGAAAGGGCAAGAATTTGATCACAGTAGGTTGAATTTCTATTATACTTACTATTTTTCTTGCCAATTTAAGAGGTAAAATGAAAAGAAAAGCTAGTCTTAAAGTCAGTATAATGGAAGCATATGGTAACAATCTATTCACACACTTTTCTGAAAGGAAAAAAAGCGCACAAAACACAATACAAGTGAAAATGACACAGTATATGTGGAAGATAAGATGCAAACTGCAGGCTTAGGCTTTGATCGTGTTTCCTGTGGGATCAGCAGTTCATTTGATGACACAAATACAAGTGGAAATGGGAGAAAGATATAAAATATTTCCAGTTATGAAGTATTTGCTAGTTGTGATGGCAGATTTCTTATTGCTACTGACAGGAATGCTATTAAAGATATTTGCTAACACTTTCCTTTTATTCCTCTGTCAAATACTGAACTTGCCTGTTTGATAACTTCACTTGGTCATTGTTGTTTGCTACCGTTGGTCCTAGATTATCCAGCTATATAAATTAACATGAAATAAGCCAATCTTTATTTTTCATAAAAGTGAACTTCTCATCCAGAGACAGAGATTGGGAGGTGAGGACAGAGATAATTTACTTTTCTATGAAGGGGTACTAAAAGACCAATTAAATTATAGTGCTATTTTGAGAAGCATAAGCAGGACTCAACTAATTCATAACCTCTCTCTTGACCTTTTGTGCTGAGAATTTTACCCAGGCAATGGAGATGTTCTGTAAAAAGAATCAGATGTGATACGTTTCCAATCATTTGAACAGAAGTCTTTGTGGTGTCACATTCTCCATGCAATTTGCTGTTGATGGTGTGTTCCAGCTTCAGTCAGTTGTGTTAAAAAAAAGCACCACAAAAACTAATCCAAGAGTGCAAATTAGCTGAAGGTAATGGAAACACACTGTGTCACTCACTATGGAAATATCATCTGAAAACGTAAAAATATTTAATAAATCATCACATTTTGTCAAATCAACTTAGTGCAATGCATTGATTTATAGAAAACACTGAGCCCAAAGCATCACCAGTGATTAAATACCTATCATTGAACCACAGACCATAATTCACTTTTCTGAGTAAGCAGTTATGATAGAATATAATAAAATAAAATCCTTCAGCAGACTCCATTATAATGAGGAAAACTAACTTGATAGAGTCTGTACATTCAGTGAAACTTCTCTCTCTTCTAGAGGCAACTGCTTCTTATGCAGACCGCAGTCCTTTAAATGGTTTCCTTCTGTTTTTTGGGGACTGTGCCAAGTGAAGCTCAAATTATGCACTGAAGAATTTGTTCTGTGCTTTTATGAAGATACTTGGGTTTCTTACATCATACTTTCTTCTTCATAGTTTGATAAAGAACTCTTCTTTGGTATTTCTAACTATCAGAATTAAATTCTGGCCATGATGCGTTTGTCATTTGTTTCACCCGTACATTATGTTGTTTGTGTTGTGTTCCCCACCCCCCACACCTTTTTTTCATGTACATTTAAAAAAAAAAAAAAAAAGTACTTTTGGGAAATGGATTCAATACTTGTAATCACACTTTAATTTCTTCAGAATTGAATGAACAGCTGCTATAATATTTTTTAATTTACAGGCTGGAAGCCTAGGGAGCACAAGAAGGCAAAATGTATTTTTATAGCTTAAAAATGGGTTCTGCATGTTTCTGAATACAACAGTAACAGTAGGGAAAAGATTCATAAATCAGGTGAGACAATATAATTAAATTTAGTCCAAGGATGATAAAAGTATGTGTGACATGTCTAAGGATGCAGTCTTGCAAGCTGTTAGAACTGTGGCAGCATAGAGTTTGTCAATAGCATAGCAAGACCAGGTGTCATACACATTCATTAACAGCAAGATGGAGCAAAAGTGCCTAATGTGCAGTATAGTTTTTTGTATCCATTGTGTCACAGTCGGTGATACCAAGCGCTCTCCCTTGCAAACAACAGCAAGGTGCAGATTAGGTCACAGTAGGACCCCTAAGGGAGCCCAAGAAATTCACTTTCCTGTGCTCCTGGAATCTTCAGACCAACAAAGTAAGTCTGTGGTTTGTCTGGTCCTTTCCATTTTACTGTCATTTCATATCTAGGGATTTACTAAAAACAAAGAGCTGTCTGTGATAAAGTTGGGGACAATTTTATCATCTATGAACAACCCAGATTTGTTGATTTCAGTGCTGTGATTAATTAAAAAAATTAATTATTTGTAGCATTTTTAATGTTGTACAGAGAGCCAGTGGCATGGCAGCAAAGGGTAACTTCCAGCTGTGATGTTTCTTCTCAATGATCAGCTCCTGGAGGAATGAGGTATAAACTAACAGCGCTGTCATGCTGCTGGTCATCACCAGTCACTACGGGCAGTTCTCTCCTTGTATGTGAATTTCAGACACTGTCACTGCCTGAGTGCACCCAGTATTCTCTTTTACAAGTCAGCATAGAAAACCTAATTAAACAAGTGTCCGGTTTATGAGAACAATGGGAGAGGCTGATAAGCATCACATCCTCCAGCTAAAACACTAGTGTAATTGTAAGAATTAGCGTGGTATGTGTTGGGTTATAATAATGTATAAAGAACTGTAATGACCATCTTCACTGTGTGCACCTTTCTGTAACTTGAGGCTCCTGGCTCTTCACTGGATTTATATTGTTTTGTTTGCTTTTGTTTCGTCTGTGATAATTATCATAAATAGTGATTTGTCTGAGTGGTTATTATCGAAGCTTTGATTAGGTGCAAGATACTGTGAAGTTTATGTACAATTTAGTGGTTTTGTGTAGTAGGTGTCCACACATCCAATAATGACTGAAATTAATTTCTATTACTTTTGCAGGAGTTACATTTCTGTAAATATTCCTAGAAATCTACCCATGACATAATTTCTCAATGTGATAAGAATTATTTTGCCTCAGCTTTGTGTTATTTTCGTGCAGTTCTCACCCTTTCAGGCTTTCAAAAGTATATGCTTTTCCTCCTAAAGTTCAACTGAAAAGAAGGCATGGCTAGTGTGAGGTATTTTTGTCACTCTTCCACTTTGACAGCACTGATTTACTGATTAATGGGCCATCATCTTGCCTGTGTGTAAAGCAATTGCACTCAGCTCTTGCTGAATTACCAGAGGAGCTGTAAAACAGGCTGCTGCACTCTACAAGCTTCCACCACTCAAAACTCTGCAACAGCCACTGAATCATATTAGGGCAGCAGCTCCTGGCTCCTGATGACTCTGTGAGGCAGATGACCTATTGCTCCCAATAAAGACAATTTGGTATCTTGGGACCACACAAATCAGGAGTCTCAACCAAACTGGTCTGTGCCACACTAAAACACTATGCTTGCATTTCTTCCAACTTTTCTGCTGTGGGGCCCCACTGAGCAGACAAGTTAGAAGGATTCACATAACCCTCACACCCTTTTCCCCCTGAAACTCAAATTAGGCCTTAGGTACTGCCTTGTTAATCAGTTGACTTGCATGAGTTGACCATATGCCTATTGTCTGAGATGGAGAATTGCTAGTGTCTTGAGGATGAAGAAATCCAATTCTACTTGCTACTGAATGACTCTTTTCAGCGGTGTGGAAACAAAATGTACTGAAGGTTTCATAACCTTTCCAAATGTTTCAATTAGACCTGTGGTGTTTATGCCATATTGGCTTTGGGAGTATATTAATTATATGTGCAAACCATTCATTCATCACCTAGGTGTCTACAGAGTACAATTGTTCTGTAGAGTTTGTTCTCAGTAGAGTATTTTGCTCTTGTTTCCCTCCACTTTGTTATGCTGAGAGTTTCCGACTGCACTTGTACATCCTACCCAGCCATTCAAGTGCAGCTGCTTTGGGTGTAAATGCCTGCTCTGGTATTCTTGAATTTTAAATTCTGGCCCTAAATTTTAAAAGGGAGGGGAACATAAAATGTTGCCTTCTACTTCTTTTGCAGCACCAACCATGCCCAGATGACCATTTTAATTCTTATTTGTATCTGAAATATAATAGGATTATATTGACAAATCGTGCTCATAGCACTCCATAGGGCAACTTATTCCTCATTAAAGCAGAAAGCCTCAAATAGATGGCATAGAAGATATTTCTGTGTAGCTCTTGTCTAAGCAGTTTGGAGTTAAGCAGAAATTGTTTTGTATCAGTCAGCACTCAGTATATTTTTTTCATACAGCATGTGACAGACTCTGACAGAATTTAGCTGATTTAAATAGTAGATTTGTTCTAAGTTTGCAGTTTTCCACGTTCAGCTTTTGACATTGCTTTGTATGGTTAGCAAGTGAGTATTTGCAGAACTCCATTGCTAGGACTATGATCTGAGTTATTATATATACTTTCTGTACTAAGTAGAGGCTCAGATAGACAGCAGCAATCAACAAGATTGTCTCTCTGAACTAGTCTTCAGTGACCATTTGACATTTTGATTACAAGTGCCTACAAAGTGACAACAGCAGAAATACAGCAAAGCACAGTCCCATTCTCTTTGAGTATTTGAGAGCATGTTTGCAACTGCAAAATGCACTCACACTGGGCACTGATGATCAACATAAGTATTAGGAGATCTGCCTTTCTCAAAAGCTCTACCTTTCTGGTTTCCTGTGTTTTCTTTAACAATGATCAGCACAGATGAAAAAGGTTCACAATTTGTATCAACCTATTTAAGACTATGAAAACAGATAGCCTCTCTTCTGTGTGACAGTGGATCATTGTTTTCTTCCTTAAAACTTTCTTGAGCTTGCTTACCAAAAGGTCTGTCAGCGTCAGTTCCCTTAGCTTCTTTCTTGCTCCATGTTAGCCTCATGTTTAATAATTAGGTCTTTCAGTTTTCATCCAGGTTTGGGAGTGAATAATTTTAGAAGAAAAAAAAAAATCAGAACAGAAACAGACAAACTGTCAGAGAATTTAATGCCATTCTCAAAAGTTTCTGTTTTAAAAAAAGCTTTCTAGCATGCAAACTTTTTTTTTTTTTTTTTTTTTTTTTCTCAACATGTTAGTAAGGACAACAAATACAGAACTAACAATACAACTGTATGAAAGCCCCCAAATGTTTCTTCACAGAGAGGGTTGTCAAACATTGGAATGGTCTGCCCGGGATGGTGGTGGAGTGACCATCCCTCTGGAGGTGTTTAAGCAGTGTGTGGACCTGGCGTTTAGGACTGACCCTAAACTGGGTTGAGGGTTGGACTGGATGATCACAGAATCACCAAGGTTGGAAGCGACCTCAAAGATCATCCAGTCCAACCTGTCATCACAGACCTCATGACTAAACCATGGCACCAAGTGGGACTTCCAATCCCCTCTTGAACACCTCCAGGGACGGTGACTCCACCACCTCCCTGGGCAGCCCATTCCAATGGCTAACGACTCTTTCAGTGAAGAAATTTCTCCTCACCTCGAGCCTAAAAGACCTCTTTGAGGTCTCTTCCAACAGATATTTTCCGTGATTCTGTGACTTTATTTTTGACTCCCAGTAGATCTGACAAAGACTAATGCTTCTTCTGTCAGTCACAGAGCTTTGTTTATTTTCTGGATTTGGATTTTACGCTGTATTTGAACTGTACTTAATGTGAACAAGAAATGATAAAACATAATAGGCATCCTGCATAAAACTTTAATTTCAGTTACTATGTGTTAGATAAAAAAGGGATACGTACTGCAGATTTTTGGTGAGGAAATAATATTTAAGCAGCAGCTCTTCTAGTTGTAGCTCCAAAATTAAACTAATTTAGACTGCACTTATTCTAAATAGAAAATGTCTTGTAGATGCAATTATTCTGTTGCATGAAATCACATCACAATAATTGTTTTTCTGGGTGGAAAGTACTTTGTGTAACTGCAGTTGTGTAATGAAGTGAAGATTAGTATACTGCACATATGAGATGTACAGTAATTGCAAAGAAAAATCACTTTCCTTGCATTCAGTCTTGTATTTTCTAGGAGTCATTTGCATTTATGAAGTCAATCCCAGAATGTGAAGGCTTTTGTCTTTTGAAAAATGTGAACATAAAACTGAAACAAAGAAATAATAAAAGAGTGCTCTAAGGAGGTTTGTATCTAGATTGTCCAGAATAAAAAGATCCAGGAAAATGAAGGTCTTTTTTTAACTGGAAGTATCACAATTCTAAGTTGAGGAGACAGAAAGTAGGAGGTTGAAGAAAGATTTCAACAGTAATATTTTCTAGGTAAGGTGAGTGTATGGCATAGTTCACGAATCCATGTTAGAGTGCCTTATCTTCTGAATGTGAGATTAGAGAGAATTTAGCACGGTCTGTTTAGTAAAAAATTCTTTTAAACTGGTATTGAGCTGTTCCCCTTACAGAATATGTATTTACTGATGAGTTAATGTTAAGGAATAAAATCGATAGTCTTCTCTCTTATCCACTTTACATTGGTTCACCCATCATTAAATTGCACAATTTGCCTGCCGATCATGAGTAAATTCCATATGGCTGCTTCTTGCTAATTACTCTAATTTACTTTTTAAATGAGGAGATGAGAGAACAAGCAAGACACTGAACAAAACATTTTTTTAAACTTTTAATAGACTTTTATAACTACAGAGTAAGACACAGGTAGTTTCTTGTATGACTTGGAAGTCACTGATGGTGCAATGGAAGTGTGAATCCTCCTTCTTGTGCTTCATCTTTTCAAGGAGTAGATATGCAGATAATGCATATTAGAATAGGAACACTGAGAAATGAATTGCAGCACTGGTATATTAACCAAATGGGTTGATATCTCGGTTGCAAATGTGTCTGAATCAGTAACTTTAATCATTGTGGTTTGTGAGGCAAACAATTAAATATCAGATATTGCTATTTATATGCACTCTAGTTAAGCAGGACTTCTCTTTGTTTTCCTCTCTATTTTTTTTTCTTTTTTTAAATATTGCAAGAAACTGCATTATAAAATGCCATTAATCAGTTTAATAAAGTCCACATTAAAAGAAGTTTGATGCTTAGGCTTCTCAGTCTTTCAGAACAGTGACTAGTAAAAGTCACTTTTTTTGCTTTGAATTTCCAGAATAATGTCAATTCTTTAGCCCAATTTATACTATTTTGTTCTGGTGCTACCCTACACATCATACAAAATAATGTTTCACTCTTTTTGACACATTGTCTCTCAATATATTCACAGAAGGTAATCATATTAAACCTTGAATGTGACTTTTGGTAGGTGAAAAGCCTAGTTTTTCTTTCCCATAGTAACTATGTTTCTGTTGGATCTATAGCTCTTAGTATCTGCAGCAGAAAAGATCTCAAGATGCATTTATGTGGTGTCAGAAAAGTTTCTTCAGATCTGAGAAGCCCTTGGCCAACTTCCTGTGAAAGGATAGAGTATTTCCTTTATTTATAAATGATATTGCAATATTAATCAAAATATTAATAACCTTTTATTAATATGAAAATAGCCAAAACATATGAAAATGTTTTATGTACATTTAGAATATATTTACAATGGGAATGTACAGTATTCAGGCAACTATAACAATTTAGCTATTTTATGAAAACTGGGAGGAATGTAACAAAAAGAGAATATCCCCGGAGCGAAATGGCACTCAACCACAGTGGGGGGGAGACTTGACAAGAACTGCTAAGCCAAAGAGGCAATGAATTAATTACTCACAGCTGCTTGTACCCAAGTAGGGGAGTGCTGCTACTGTGTGTGAGAGGCTTTGGGGTGCTCATGAGCCAGGCACGGCAGGTTGCTGGCATGAAGGCCACGTGGTCTTGATGGCTGGTCTGGCGACAGAGGGCTGTTGACGGCGCTATTGCCATGGGTGCTTGCTTTGTCCTGGGTGAACTGAGGCATGGCAAAATCCTGGTCACAAGGGGAAGCAGGCTTGGCTCTGACTCACAAGCTCATGGCTTCTCTTGTGGCTTGCCGTGTGTATGCTCATGGCTTTATCCCAGGCTCTGGACCAGGGAACTTGAGGCAACTTCATGCCCCACAAGGTCCAAGCAGGTTCAAGCACGCAAGGCAAGAGTGAGACATGAGCAAGGCACAGGCCTGTATATAAATCTTGTCCAAGATTCAATTGGACCAATAGGGCAACTGAAACCAGCACCTAGTCAACCAATGAGAAGGGGATCTGCCAGGCTGTGGTCAGCACACATGCCCTCACCCTAGATACAGGTTGTTTACCAGACATTCATGGTCCTGTCCCCTTTGTTCCTTTTTTTCACCTTACCCTGACTTTCTGCAGGAAGGAGGGGGGAGAGGAGGACCATGTCTAGACACTTTAGGGTCTGCCTGGATTTGTGCTGGGGCTGTTTGGCCCTACCATGACACTTCCTCGGTGGGATCTTGTTCTCTCTGAAGGTGGTGTGGAGGTGCTTTATTGCTGAGCCCAGTAAACACACTAACGGTGCAACAGCATACAAAATCTTGTCCTCTCTTGTGCTGTATGCGATGTAATAACAGATAAATTTGAATGTAACTAATGTAGCTCAAGTGCGTAGTTTAAGGGTTTACCTTAAAAAACCATAAATGCTGACTCTTCTGACTTAATTTCCTGATAGTATCAAGCACCCTGAGCTCTGTTGATTCCTGTGTAGCTAAATTGCAGAGTTACAACCTACAGGAGAATGGAAGTTTTAGAGTAGAACAGAAGTGTATGTGGCAATTTCCCAAATTAGTCATTCTTGTGCTGGGCATATGTCTTTTACAGTTGCAGAAATGTTATCAGCTGCCGAATTCAGATTATACTTTGGATGCTGAATCTGAGTTCTAATGTGGATGAAAAATAAGGTCTCAGGAAGGTCTGTCAATGAAGGTGTGCCACTCAGAGACAGAAATACTATTTACCAAATAAAAGCAGAATATACAGGGGTATCAAAGGGGCCTTCTGAAAAAGAAAATGGTTTAGGAAAGAGAGCTACTGATTTGGAGAGAAATCTCTGAAATAATTTTCAACATAACATGAACAAAAGGAGCATGCCAAATTTATGCAAATTGCATGTTATTGCACTCTGTGTAAAGTGTGCATTATACCAATGAAGACTTGGTGGTCTCATCACTACAGTGAAAATGTAATCACTGATTAGAGTGAGATCAAGCATTTTTTTCAGTATGGACTCATTTACAGCAACTGTAAGACAGCAGGTGCTCTCACCTTTTCACTAGTCTTTACCTATCATCTGTGAATGTAACCAAATTAATTCTGAAGAGCACTTTGAAACTCACATACTTATTCAGAGATTATGCATGGTGACACTCTGGACAAATCCAGTGAACATAGTGCAGAATTTTTAACACATGTATAGAAAAACACTTTAAAATGTTAGTAAAGAAATTTCTGAATACTATTTTTCAATGTTTAATTTTCTAAAGACTAGCAGAGATCATGATAGAATTTTCAAAGTTAAACTCTTAAAAATAATCTCATTGTAAAAATTACTGTATTAATAATATGATAGCAATTTGTAAATACTGGTGTTTTTAAAAGTTTGTATGTTAACAGGGAAAAAGTGGAAAAATATCTTTCTAGTATTATATGAAGCCTGGGAGATTGCTTTGCTTCCTTTAAACATAAAGTGAGACGAGACCTTTAGATGATCTGTACTTGTATGTTGAAAATCAAAGCTTTATAATATTCCACTGGGGGAAAAAAAAACCCTATTGAGGCCATTTTAGTAAATGTTCAGAAATGCAGCATGATACAGAGTCAAGGCAGTACCTGCTTAAACATTTATGTAAGAAAGATTGTGATTCCATGCCAACAGAGCTGCACAGAATGGTTTCACTTTAGCTACTTTCAAATATAATCTATAAAAAGTCTATTTTTTTTCAGCTATTCTTTTCTTACTTAAAAAAAAAAATTAATAAAAGGTTTCATTTTATAAGATCCTGCAGGATCTATAAACATCTCGCCAACCTTTGATATTTCCTCCTGCCATTATAGAAATGAACTGTAATTCAGGAATAATATGCTCCTCTCAGGGTACATGGTGATCAAAACACAGTATAGTATCTGATACATTTTTGCATGCTAAAGTACCATTTGACTATGCAATTCTTCACAGCCAGGATTAGAAATTTCTAATTATCCAAAAGATATGATTCTGGTATATGCTTTGATGTGACTGAAGAAAAGTAAAAGCAGTTTTGCAAAATGTTGGGAAGTTTAGTGCATTTGGGCTTATTTTGTCTTTTAACCAATCTGGACACATGTAAGCAAAATGCACAAAGTTAGCTAAAATAAACTTGATGAGTTAAAAAAAAAAACATTGACAAAGATTGAATGTTTTAATGGCAAAGGAAATAACAGGTTATAATCAACATATGAAAAACACTCCACTAATGTACTAGCAAATGGAAAAAGACTTTGAATTTACATTTCATTAGAATGAATCAGTGTATGAAAGCACACAGCTATGAAGAGTACAAAAAGTGCTTTCAACAGCCTGGTTAGCCTTGTTTATCACAAGTGTACTGTAATATCAGCAAATGCCTGTGGAATTCATGACACTTTATTCTGCTATTCTTCATATTTATTGGCATATAACTTTTGAAGTAAAGCCATAAATGTTTTCCTTACCTACTAAAATATGTCTCTTTGTTTTTTATTCAATAGCTATTCTGTCATTAAAACAATGAAATGCCTAATATCTGAGATGTATAGATGAATATGGGCAATAAAGTGTGTACCATGAATTATAATTTACTTAATCATACAGCAAACAGCTGTAGAGTAAGGTTTGCTTTAAGGTAGAGTATATGATGCTCAGTTGAACACAAATGGAAATTCAAATGTAAACACAAAGAACCCAAACACATACTTGAATGGATTGTATGATAAAAAAATTAAACATGTCATATAAACAATAACATTCAGTTTACAGCAGTAGGATTACTTGAATAGTGTCATTATTGCTGCTGATGTATTTCTGATAAAAAAAATCTAAGGCCTCTTTTATTTTCTACATAATTTTAATCTCTTTTGTCTTAGAAGTTGAATATTGTACTAGACTGGAAGTATGCCTAGTCTGTTATTTTCATTCTGACCTTGGTAAAGTTGTTATTTACCATATCTGTAGCTACAGGAAAAACTATAGAGTGTGAATTTTTGTCTGGAATAATTTAGAATGTGGGTTTTTCCATTCTATTTCCCTAGGTCTTAAAGTGACTTCTGGATACAAAGCTTTTACCCTTAGTTCTGGAGTTTTGTACACATTCTGAAGTAAAGGATATTGGTATCTGTAAGTATTCAGGATGATCATCTGATGTATATATCATTTTTGGACCTTGATATTTTGGTCTCAGTGCTTCCAGGAACAGTGCTTTCTATTTTGCTATGTAGAACAAAAAGTATTTCTGATGAATTTGCCATGTTGGGGTTTTTGTTGTTTGTTTTTTTCCCCCTGCCCACTTATTAGAAGAAATGGAAACCAGAAGCTTCCAATCAATTCCAGATTAAAAAAAAAAAAATCCAGGATAAGAGAGAGTAATCTTTTTCTATCATCTTAAGTAAAATGGTTACAAACTTTTTGAGCATTTTTCATTCCTTTGATCACTTCTCCGAGATTTGAACTTCCTTTTCTGAATGTCTGTCAGCTCTTTAACAGTGGAGGAGGTTTTTTGCTTGGTTTTGGTTTTGTGGTTATTTTTGTCCGTTTGTGTGTTTGTTGTTTTTGTTGTTGCTGTTTTTTTGAGCAGGTAGAATTGATACTGCACATATTTTTTGGAGAAGATGGCATTTTAGATAGATACGTGATCATTTCTTGACTGTATTGGGATGTTGGACAATAAAGGTACTTTATTCTTTCCTCTGCTCCTTCTTTATTGTCAGTTATTTTGGAAGGCACAGTGTAACTTGCTTCAGATCCTCTGTGTGAGTACCAAACAGAAACTAAAAGGAGACATGATCACTCATTTTTATTTTCTTGGTATATATCAGTGTTGCATTCAATTACTGCTGTCTTTAAAGGTTTCTGACCCAGATAGAAAGAATATCCTCTCAAATGATGCATGATTTCATTTGAGGAGAAGTTCTAGGGTAGTGACTGGAGTAAGAGCTTATTCTCCTTTCCTCTGAAAGAGTAAAGCTACTCCAGGGGTTGGCAAGGATAGTTGTTGTGGAATGCCTGTATTTCCAGCCCCATTGAGAAACCCTTTAGTTGCTTCTAGCTGGTTGGTGTGGTAGTTTCTAATTTTGTCCTAGATTAAACCTATGGCCAGATTTAGGGGGAAAAAAGGAATTTCCCCTTATGCTGGACTGCTCACTTTATAGCGTTTTACCTGAAACACTATGGCCTGAAATTAATCCATCCCTGTAACCCATGTTCTAGGCTACAGAATAGTTTTTTCTCTGTCTCATTCATTTACTTTAGAAACATTATATGGGGCTGGCTTTCAGCTATACCCTATGATTTTTGGGGCTTTTAGACTCTTGTTTTACCTTGTATGTCTTAAATTGGATTTAGAAGACTCAATCAGAGGCATAGATTTTATTTAAGAGAGCAAACATGAAAAATTAGATGTTTCAGTATAGTGCAATCAAAATTTCTCATAGATATGGATCTAAGATCTGTCTCAAATATAAAGGCTTTCCATAAAAATGAATTCTTCATGAATAAGTGGAGAAAAACAGACATGGGAAAGAAAAATAAATACACAGAGTCCTCATTTGTCTACCTCGTTAAACAATAAAAATTACAGTATAATGAAAATATTTTGTTCAAATTGATTTTAGAGCTCTGGAGACTATCTAAAAATGAAGTAAAAATTTGGACTACTATATTTTGAGAGTATAGTTACAAGTTAGTTCTTCACTCTTTAATGTTTTATGGTGTAGGTGACCTTGGGATTATTTTTTTTAATATGTATGTACATAACAATTTATTAAATATACTTTAAGAATTTACCATCTGTTTATATCTATACTTTTGGACTGAGAAGCCAAGATGAACGTGCAATACATACACAAGCCAGGCAATAAAACCAGCTTTATGTGGTTTTCTGCATTACTGTTTTAGCTTTGTTTCTTTCTGAAGCACTAAGCAGGTCATGAATTCTAAAATCTAATCTTCTGTAAGCATTAGTAATGAAACATTACAGCAGAAAGGCATGGCCTTTTCCCACAAGATTTTACTTTGTTTATGAATTGAGTCATACAAAGAGTGGAATCAGAGATGAGACATGAAATTTTCAGGTGGTACCAGCTGACATAGCCCCATTAAAATAAATGGAAAGACGCTAGTTATCACCATTAGCTTGTGACTCATACCCAAGGTAAATAAAATGGTTAATATGAATGTTTCAGTCATAAGTCTTTTAGATAGAACTATTGACATTGCAAGGACAGATGCAGGCATTCAGTATCTGAGACAATTTGATATATATTTTGGAATTGAGACAATGCATGAGTTTTCTGTCTATCATCCAGTTGACCCTGGCTCATATTGGAACTTAGTAGAAAGTAACCTAATACTGTGAAGCTTCTGGTGACTGGAGTAAATCATAGACTGCTGCATAGCATTAGGATGAAAGACTCAAGCAGAGAAGGAGAAAATCAAATCTTTTCCCCTTCATTCCTCATGTGATACACACTGAATTGTACTGAGTCCTTGTCAGCAATATGACTATTGACTGATGCTGTAATTAGCAAGTTCAGTAAAACAATTTGAGCTGAAAATATGCATATCACTTTCTGTCATTTTACTGTAAGGTAGGTGTGGGATGCCATTTTCCAAACTTAACATAGCAATAGCAACAACAAAATCCATGTGTGAGAATGGCCATGGAAAGAAGAGAAAGCTTTAGATTTTCCTAGAGATTTTCATATTTCACAAATTCTACCTGTGAGTTCTGTAAGGTCCAAAGCAAACAAAATCTAGAATAAGAACCAGAAAGACATTTAGTTAAGAGAATCAGAAAGTCTATTCTTTGGCTGTCACAGCAGGTACATGCACCTTTCCCTGCCCTTTGTCTGCCAACACTGCAAAGTTTACAGCATTGTGAGTGAAAAATCATCAACTAGGTCAATAGTGCATCACTGTATGTGTAAGATGAAAACACATATTGTTTATCACTATCACTTCATTTGGGGTAGCTGTGATTTTGAGTATTGTTCCTTGTAAAGCACTCATGCGTGGTGGTCTCTGGAACACAATTTAAATTTGCCAGGAGGATATGTTGCTAAAAATTATGAATATGCACCTGTGATCTTTTCATCTGCTTTTGCCTCCCCTGGTTCAGGAGTTTTAAGCAGAGGGATGGCTAGACGTACTAATATCTAGCTCTGTGCCTATGTTTTTGACTTAGAAAAAGATTAGCGTCATACAGAGTCAAGATTTTCATGTTTGTCAGTAACCTATAGTCATTATTATAGTGAATAAGAAATAAATAGCATGAGTTATTTACTTATTTAAAATATTGAATGAGATGTGCTGGCTGTAAATAACTTATGCAATATATTTAAACCCATAAATTTTGTAGTTATCTTAATATATATTTTTTCTAAGAATTATCTCTTCTGATTAGTTTTCAGTTCTAACAGCAACAAAATTATCCTGTGCATCTTCACTACAGATTTCTCATTGAAATTTGTAGCTGAATTGAAAAAATTAACTACTATGACTGTGATGGGTTAATGCCCTTTCTGAAAACAAAAAGGGGAGGGCTTGGGAGTGCTTTGCCTTCCCTGCAGGGCGTTTTCCCCCTGGGAAACTGAGTCTGTTCCACTCCCCCCTCCCTGCCCAGGTAGGGTATAAAAGGGAAGGCATTGGGGCCATTAGCTCTCCTTTTGGCTTCTGCCTCCCCTGGATGAGAGCTACTGTGGCTTCTTTCCTGCTCCTCTGCCATGTGGTCGGGCCTGATCCTTCTTCCTGCTGCTTCCATGCCTCTTCAGAGAGAGACTGGTTTTGTATTATTCTTTTTTTTGTCCTCCTCCTATCCATCCTTGTTCCTTGCCCTTGTAAACCTTACCTGTTATTGTTATATATATATTGTTTAAAGAAAACTCTTTACCTCTCTACTTCCAAGCTAACTCCAAATTATTGTTTGGTGGATTTGCTCCTTCCTTTTTTTTTCCCTCTCTGTTGGGAGGGAGGAGGGGGGAGTAGGGGAGAGATTCTCAGCCTTGCCCCCATCTGAGCTCTTAACTCCCAATTAAGGCTCAAACCACCAGAATGACCACTGAAATATTGGTTACAGCTATCTTGTAATGAAAGACTATCATAACAATCACTATACCATTTTCCATTTTAATGAGAATCATTGATTGGCAAAAGGTGAAATAATGTGTACTTGTTAATATTAAAGAAAACTTTAAAAAAGAAAAGCATGGTTCTTTAAATGTTCTCTTTAACATCAAGATAAGTAGGGAATGAAAAAGAAAGTAGTAGGCAAGAAAGAATTATCTTATCCCTTCACTGAAAAAAAAAAGGGTGGGGGGGCAGTGAAAAACTTTCATGAATCCTGCTTACACAAGATGTGAAAGACAATTTTATTTCACAGACAGCCTGGCTTCTCCATTTGCATTACCCTTGGATCAGTGCACAAGCAAGTTTCTCACTTTGGAAGCTATTGTTAAGCAAGAAAACTCAGCTGTTTTCCTTCTAAATGAAAAAGGAAACAGTTCCATGGACTGAGAATTGCTCTCCAGGAAAGCCCATGATATCTCAACAAGTTACAAGTAATTGCCTACCCATTTTAACTATAACACTAGGGATGAATAGACTTTAAGCTATTTCAAAATATGTCCTATTAACTTTAATACATGCTAAAATTGTAGCAGAATTTAATTTCCTGCCTTTCAAGAAAGCCATGCTTTTTCCTGTAATGAGGCCTTTCTGTTGAAGAAATTGCTGGAACTAAATGGCTATGAGTTTCATTTTTTCCTGAATTCTTAAACTTATTGCAATCATAAGCTATAGAATCTTTCAGATTGGAAGGGATCTCATGAGCCACCCTCATGAAACCTCCTACCTCATGCAGCCTTCCACATCTCGTCAAACCCGTGCATTCTCTTCCTTTCTAGCACAGAGTATATAGGCTAGATGGTGAAAGGTTGAATAACAGGGAGGTGACAGATGCTCTCATGGTCTGCTAGACAAATATTGTACCTATTCTGTTCACACTGTTATGAGGCCAGAAGACATTCCTCATAAGAGAAACAGGCTAGTACACTGAAATAAAATTGCTACTTTAACTAATGAGTCAGAAACACTGTTCCCCATACTTCAGCTGTGCAATTTCTATAAACACAGTTAGGTGGCTTTTACTCTTAAACCTTCTGAGGGAGGTACCAGTCATGGCTTTCAAGATTTGTATTACCTCAGCAAATATATTCCTGCTGCAATAGCTGAACATAAGCTACAGAAATGGGGGAAAAATATTAAAAATTAGAAGAGACCAACAGTTGGAAGCCAGCCAAGATTAATGCAAGTTAAAACTGAAATGACTTAACCTGAATAGGAAAATAGTGGGGCTTTTTTAAAGATTTAAACTAAGATGTGTTACATGAAACTTCATTTCCTAGTAACTATAAAAAGGGTAGCAGGACCAATTTTATTGGCAACTGTTCTACAAGATTTTCTTTGTAACTACTTGCTCAGTCATCACAAGGGCATTCATTGGAAAAGGTGACTGTAAGACTGTTGTGTTAGGTTATATTTATTTTTGGTCAATGATGGAAATTAATTATTTTTATGAAAGGTTGATGTCAAAATATATATTTCATAATTAAACAGACAGATTTTTTATTTAGATCTCTCTCTTTTTTTTGCTCCTTAGGAAACATCCAACTTCAGAAACTTTCCAGTCAGAAATGTTCAAGGTTGATACAAGTTTGAGAAACATGTTGTTAAAAAGAAATACATTAGTAATCATAAGAGCAATATGAGAAGGACTTCTGATGTCAAAAAGTCTGCAATTAGACACACACGCACATAAAACAACAACAAAAAAAACCAAAAAACAACCAAACAAAAACCCCAAAACCTCAACCCAAAATTTTCTGAACTAATTAATCACTACATGTAGGTCTTCTAGTCTGACGCTGGTAATTAAGGAATGGAGTCATCCTCTTCCAAATTCTGCTAAGATTTTCTTCAAATTAGGTAAGATGTGATTCAGAGTACATTAGTGCCAATTTAACAAATGTTTAATTATGCTATTGACTTCTGAATGTTCTTTATTGGGAATCCTCTAGAGACACAGTATCTCACTGGTATTTCAGTCCTGGGGGACAGGAAGCAACTCATGCATAATTGTCAGTTTCATGAAGCTGTTGCCTTCACGCTGCATATAAATAATAACTGTGTATCAAATGTGAAAATAGGCAATAGGAGATTAACAAACTGTAAAAGCGCTGACTAGATCCCTAGAAAAAGAAATACAATTCAGTTTTATAAACGTTTTCAAGTGACTCTATACTTCTGCTCCTTTTAGATGAGATAGGAAATAGTAACCTCCCTGAGACAGCTGAGCGTTATGATACATTAGAAAATTACAAACGTATAGTGAGGAAACAATGCATTAACCATCTAGATTAATCTATGTTGGTTAGTTTACTCTCTGTTCCTGCATTTAGATTATATGTTCTTAACTATCCCAATGCTTTCTTATGTGCACCAGATACTTTTAACATTAATGTGATTTTGGTAAAAGTTCTGAGAAGTGCTTAAAATTTTAACTCCGTTTCATTGTGGTTTTATTACAAAATATTAATTAAAAAATAATAAATAGCTTCAACACACTTTGACTTTATGCAGCTAGGGGCAGAGGTTTTGTTCCAGCCTTCTGTTAGCCTAATTTTGGTGCCATTGTAATAAATTATGTCAGTCTCTAAGTGTATCCAAGGTGTGATTACACATGCTACAAGTCAGCTAGAGTGAAGTGCCACTGTGGCATGTCTCCCCCATTGTATCTGCACTTATATTTCATTGCCAGAAAAAGCAGATGTTTCAGTGACATTTGTGCCATTAATACATCATTAAGGGATCTCCTTATCTGCCAGAGAAGTTTTATAACTCTGCACATTTGAACTGTGCAGCATATTAGGGTAAAGGACATAATGTTTATCCAAGTGAGTGCTTAAGCACTTTACTTGATAAAATATACCCACTCTCCATTTTAATTTTCTTCTCTTCTGTAAAATAATATTATAGTTCCACAACTGTATTGCAATACTACTTTATTAATATCTGCAACAAATGTCCTCTTGGTTTATGGGAAAACTTCATAGATGTAGCTCTTTTGTCACACAGAAGCAGGAAAAATCCTAGTTCAATGTGTTAAGTATGTCTTCCAATCCCAACAAAAGTACTCTGTAACCTCCTTGCAGCAGGAAAGTTAGTTTCTTGCTAGGAAATTCACTCTAAACATGTAAAGATAAGGAAATCTTTAACAAGAAATGTATGTGTAATCACAAATATGAGGAAAATATATGAATGATGTGTGGCATGTATGCATGGATGGAAATTTACCCTTATCCAAAAAGATGGCTGTATTTCATGGTACACTCCTGCCCTGAGCTGACGAGTAGGTTTCTCAGGCAACAGATCCCTGATTGCATTAATTCCTACATTAAACCTTCCTCAGACTCTTAGCAAATAACTAAGCATAATCTATGGATCTTCTCAGCAAGCTTTTGTTAGTGCCAGAAGTACATTCTGCCTTTTGACTGATTAACAAAATTTGTTAAAACAGTGATTTAATAAATTTCTGACTAACAATGCACCTAGCAGTAAATCTCCTTCTGCTGTGGTTCATTTCCTTTAATCACAGTAAATCTACTAATCTGCCATAGCATCTCATAAAACTCATCAAAAAAATCAAAGAAAACCTTTGGTCAGATCCAAAGATGAATTAAGACACTTAACCGATAATTGATTTAGCTACATTACTCAAAGTAGAATTTATAAACAAAGGTGATCATAAAGACAATTAAAAGAGAAAAGTTTTTGGTTTTTTTTTTTCATTTGCTGTTCTTCTAGGATTGTTGGAATTAAAAGTGAGAATAAAATGACTAGTAATTACTTATGTTATTCTTGCCAGTGAATTTAAATAGATTTCTTTTGACAATGTGATTTATTCAACAGCTTTCCCTTCTTGCTCTTGGTGATATTTAGAGCAGAGAGGTGGAGAAGAAAAGAAAGGAAAACAGAAATCAAGAAAAGGATGACAAGGAAGACTCACATATAATATCTGATATTACTTTCCGAGATAGCTTTGGACTTGGCTAGGCTTCAAAGTAGTGATTTTTTTTTAGGAAATAAATATTTGAAAGTCATTTTGTTGTCTACATTAAGTCTCTAATGATAGTTACCATAAATTTAGTTTATCTAACTGAATTGGGTGCACACCCTGAGTAATTTCTATGGTAAAGGGGCCAACATTGTCCCTTTTGCAGCTACTTGTATGTTCTTTTCATGCTATTGGCAATTCAGTGCAGGCTGAAGCAATCCTGAAGCCAGAATCTTGACTAAATTCATGACCAGGGTGTCAAGGTCCGGAGACATTAAATGTTTCAGTCCGGAGACACAGTTCTTTTAAATATTCCCGTGTTGTGAAATTAGAGGCACAAACGAGGCCAAAGTATCAACAGCTAGACTATTTATTACATAAATAAAGTGGACATAGAAGAGGAGAGGGAGAAAAGAGAGAGGGAGAGAGAGAAAAGAGAGAGAAGAGGAAAGGAATTATATTACCACACCCCTCATCCCCCCCAAGACAGTTTGAGTCTGTGGAGGAAAGGTGCTGCAGGAGATGTTGGGTCTGTAGAGAAATGGTGCTGAGGCTTTTGCTGGAGAAGAGCTGTGATCCTCTGGGGAGATGTTGGGTTGGTACAGGAACGGTGCTGAGGCTCCTCTGGGCAGCCTGGGTCTGTAGAGAAAGGGTGCTGAGGCTTTGGCTGGAGCTGTGGTCCTCCGGGCAGCTTCTTTTCTCCAGAGCAGCATTGTCCCGGCTTTCCCTTCTCAGCGGCATGGTCCGTCTCCTGTGTTTTTCTTCATCTCCGTTTTTCTCCCCATTTTTCTCCTCTGTTTCTCTCTCTACAAACCAGTAGTTGCTCCAGTCTTTTATACAGTTTTTATTCAAATATTGTCCCTCAGGAATTCCAGGGGCAGGAAATAATCCTTAGGTCATTTCCCCGGAAATCTTTCTGTGTATTGCTGTGTGTTCGGGCAAGATTTTGGATGGAGGGGGGCAGAATCTCCGTCTCCCCCATCTCCATTCAGACAATCCCCCACATTCCTTCACCCTGCCCAGGGTACTTGAAGAGTGGAGACTGTCTTGCCCTGAAGGCATGAATGGCTGGGTCATTGTTGTAGTCCCATGTTATCACGATGCAATCACAAGCTGATTTGCATCCAGGATTGGTAGACAGGATTCTTTCCACCTTCTTTCCAGTGGCTCTGCTATCAATTTATCTTTGTTGACTCACACCAAGAGAGACAAACTTATTAGTCTATGGTAAAGGGGCCAACATTGTCCCTTTTGCAGCTACTTGTATGTTCTTTTCACGCTATTGGCAATTCAGTGTAGGCTGAAGCAATTCTGAAGCTCTTCTATGTAATTCTCCAGAATCTTGACTAAATTCATGATCAGGGGCTTGAATAAGTGCTACAGAGTTCACTCCCTTGTAAATGCATGAGCCAAACTATAAATGAAAAGTTGGACTATGAAATAGTGTATTCTCTTGAAGTAGCCAGAAATGATAAATATCCAAATTCATGTAATAATTTTAAATACAATAAAGCAGATGGTTCAGAACAGAAACAGCCTCTTGTGATTGTTGACTTGCTAAAAAAAAAAAAAAAAAAAAGGTCTATTTGGTACTAGTGCAGGAAAATTTCAGCTGTGAAACTTGATTCCTTTGTTTCTCTACTTCTCTCTGCAATTAGGAAAATGCTCAAAAATTAAACAATTGGGTTTTATGCTTTCCTGTATCCCAGCCAGCTGCTATGTACTTTTGGGTCTATAATTAGAACATTCCTGTTTTGCTAGAGTTCAGATAACATTACTTTTAGAAAAAGCAACTGCCTATCATAATTGATTCAGAAATATTAATCAAAACTTTAGCATTTCTACAGAGTGGATGAAGTTTGGTTTTAGATAGAAGACTAAAGTTTTGAGCTTTAAACTTGATGAGAATGTTAGAAGAAAATAATGTTGCTTGTATTTCTGATTGTTCAGCGTAAGTGTTAATGGAATCAAAATTTAGTATGAGCTTCAACTTTGATTTTCCTATTCCCCCGTTGTAAGATACCTACTGTGTGCATCTATTCATAGAAAGGGCCAAGTTCATGTTTCTTGCTCTCTTAGAAACAATGTAGCCTTGCAGCTACAGATGAGCAATTTACCACAGAAGCAAAGTAATTTTAATCACTCAGAATAAGGTGCAGTTGAAGACCAAGTATTCGTATTCTATGTTCTAATGGAAACTATCTCTTTCTTCCTGTTAAGTAGGTGAATAAAAATACATGGCTTCATCCAGGACTTTGAAACCAGCAACTTTGAATTCCTCTCCTGCCACTTGAATCTGACTTGCAAATGTAGAATTCTTGCTTCTCTCCATCCATTAAATGGACGTCTTCCACTTGCTGGGAAAAGGCCTTGAAGAAAGTAGTAAGTCTGGCAGATTTGTGTGTGGTTTCTTTTTATTTATTTATTTATTTTTGATATGTGTAAATTCCTGGGAGGGAAAATGATGAAATTTGAAGTTAATAATGATCACATTTAGGACTTAAAATGATTTGTGGTTTATATTACTGTTGCCTTTTTTGATTGAGGGAAAATGGGTAGAGCGATTTACTGAAGGTTACTCTGAAAATTAGTGATGCTTTTATAAAACGACTCCATGCCAGGCAGCCTCTGGAGACCACACTAAGTGAAAAGCATTGAGAGACAAGAATACTTTGTTATTCCTGTTTTTCACTGAGCCAGGTATGCGCTAGTAGAAACACTATATACAAATCTAATGCCCTTCCCTCTGAAGTTTAATCTCCAGGAGGAAGAATGTCATGGATTCTCATGACAGCCAAGAGCTTCTGTTAAAAATTTGTGTCTCCTCCATTCGTGCAGATGGCTATTTAGATTGTTAAGGCAAGGGCAGCCCATTCCAATGGCAAATCACTCTTTCTGTGAAGAACTTCCTCCTAACCTCCACCCTAAACCTCTCCTGGTGCAGCTTGAGACTGTGTCCTCTTGTTCTGGTGCTGGCTGCTCGGGAGAAGAGACCAACCCCCACCTGGCCTCCCTTCAGGGAGTTGTAGAGGGCAATGAGGTCACCCCTAAGCCTCCTCTGCTCCAGGCCAAGCAACCCCAGCTCCTTCAGCCTCTCCTCACAGGGCTTGTGTTCCAAATCTCTCACCAGCTTTGTTGCCCTTCTCTGGACACATTCCAACAAGTCAACATCTTTCCTAAACTGAGGGACCCAGAACTTGACACAGTAATAAAACACAATCTAGAGTAAAGTGTGGGTCACTTGTAGGCCAAGCAGCAGTTTTACTAACACTAGTCTGTAGGACTGTTTCCAAGTAAGGTAACATCAATCAGGTTTGTCTCCAGGGTGCTCTGGATAACGTGCATGTGAGCGCTTGGCAGTAGGGTAGGGTTGGGATGCTACGTATGCAGGAATGTATATGTGGGAGATTATTCTAGCTGTGGCTGGCTTCCAGCCATGCTGGTGGCTTTCAGCTAAGGAGTTGAAATGCTGAGAATTTCAGATACCATATGAAATCTAATGAAATTTCTAGCAATATAGGAGGCATTACTCTTATCACATGTGCCAGTGTTACTGTAACATCAAAGCCTGCTAAGAATATGTGAGGCTAATGTTAGTGTGTGACGCAGGGATACAAAGAGAGAAGACAAGCAACAAGATTTGGGATTTCTGAAAATATTTAGTGAAAATATGGTTCTGTTTCACAGCTTTTTATGTGTGTTGGCAGACTGATACAGAATCAGTTGGGATGCTGCTGAGGCTTGTGGCAGCACAGAAGAGAAGCAACAGCTAAGGGACTTCTCAATAATAAATGAGGTGACTGAAAATAGAAACAGGATTTGAGGATTAAAATTTTTAGAATTATGGAGTAGTTAATAATATATGCATTTGAACTGATGATCATCTTACATTTATATTAAAAGAAATGTTACATTATACACTCTCATGTGCAATTGTGAAGGAAAAAGAACTCAAAGGAAATCACTCATAAAAGACTATTACTAAAAATGTATTTCTGTAATAGGTAAAGAAAATTATTCTGGGTATTTAGTGAGGGGGAAAAGTGTGAGGAAATGGACTCCTAAAACGAGAGTTAATAGGTTAAATTATACAATGGACTGATTTTAATGGCTCAGTCATAAACTTTCGAAAGCAAGGGTTTGTAGAGTAAGTGCTGACACTATCTTAAGCAACATAAAACATTCTGTAATGGTACCAGATGTCTAGGATTCATATATATTTATATATATGAATTATTATATTATTATATTATATTATATATATATTATAATATATATATATTATATATATATATAATATATATATTATTATTATATTATTATATATATATATATATATATATATATATCTAAGCCTTTTGAAAATAGATCATATGGATTGCAGTACAAACTACAGAAGAAAAGATGCAGTGTAGGTCAAAACAACACTTTCAGAGTAGTGGAAGACAAGGTTTGCCAAGAGGATGCATAAGCTAACAACTTCTGCTATATCTGGATGAGCTCTTTCAAGTGGCTTCTCTGGATTTACAGAAGAAAACAGGGAGAATTAGTGAACTTCTGCCAAAAGTTGAAAAATGTATTTTTATGTCCCTTTAACTGTCTCTAAACACCTGCTTCAATAGGAGATGTTTGTGTGTGTCTGTATATGTGCTTTCCCACTCTTCACGAACAAACTGTGAATGTTTATTCCAAGAAGATGCCCACAGTAATTTGTGGGATTGTTTTAATCACAAACCTTTTGCATTCTTAGTTAAAAAAGGGTTGTCTTAATGTTAAACATCTAGTCTGTATTCACATTTCTATTTCTAAATGAGGTTAGTGAGCATGAGTTTCAAAATGAAATCTTGCAACATTCAATCCTTATTTAAGCCACGTGTTTTGGACTGATGTGATTACCTGGGAGAAAATAAACAACTTCAGTGGTTAATTATGTGAAGGGCAGACACAATTATTTATTTAGTTTCTGCAATTACAATATATTCTGTAGGATATATTGGTGTTTTCCACGAGTATATAAAATTGGCTAGGAAGAGAAATAGAGAAGCCTGAAATCTCTTGCTTTTAAGGACTGACCCAAAACAAGTGATACTCTATAAAATATAGCCATAAACTGAAGGTGGAAACACATCCAAGTGCCTTCTAACAAAAACAGTACAGTTCAAATGCTGTAATGCAACAGTTACAACATATTTGGTGCTTATTATCTTTATACTATTTTTATACTCTTGTAAAAGAAGACTAGTCCATTGTTTCATAGTATTGTGTGGAGGAGATTAAAGTATGACACAAAAGTTACTATGGAATATGTTCCCCTTGAAATAGTTTTTCAAAGGCAAGTCACATCAGGCCATCCATTCTGGCTTCAAGAAGTCTTAGCTTTGCTAAGAAGCAAACCAGGTTATACTGAGAAGGAAGCTGTGGTTTGTATTATAACTTTAATAAGTAATAAAGTACACTTCATTGCTGTTTAACTTTTTGTCATGTCTAATGTGCTTTTTATGGTAGCAAAGTTATGAAAGATGAAGACAATATTTTCTTATTCTCTATAAAATTGAAATGTACTTTATTCTTGTAGCTCAGAAGATAATATTGTGTCATCACTGATCTCTTTATTTAGGCATACGTCTCCCACCTGAACTTTAAAATGGAAGCCTGGGTTTGAGAGAGTACAGGATTTGAAAGATTGCTTTTCTTTAGAATTTTGTAGGGTTTCTGGTCAGTATTCATTCTCTTTTTATTCTATTGTACAAATGTTTTCCCTTGTCATGAAAGCTTTAGTAGGATCACATTAGCGTTCCACTGATCTCTCACAATCAATAGAGTTAGTGGCTATTTTACTGTTCAGTGTAATTCAAACAATTGTACTCTGTAAACTGTGTGGGTTAGTAGGGCGCCAAGAGTAAAGAAGTGGCTCAGACTGGGCAATGAAAAGCATAGCAAACTGGGAAATGCAAGCTTCTTCCAGCTAGCAAAGTAAGATTGTTATACAGGAAACGTTTAAAGTAACATATTGCACTTATGATAATTTTATCAGGTTTTAGAAAGATGAAGAAAACATCTCTTTTGGATCATCATGGTGAGACTGTGCTTTCGATATTAACCAAGTTGTCAAATTAAAAGAGGCTTCTTGTTTCACTATTGTTTTTTCTTTCATAGACTTAAAGTGTTGGAAATGAGCCAGTCTTGAATTCTGATTTCCATTTAGTGCTACAATGAAGTAATAAGCACAAATTGATTCAGATTAACAATTTCCTCCTCACCTAATTAAAAGCTTTTTAATATTTTTTTTGTCAGCTTCAATGTTTATAGAAAATTAGCTATTACCTTCATGATTATTGTTTTTATTAAAAACAAGAAAAAGGATAGTAAAATTCAGCCCATGCTACTTCCAAAGGAAGATTATCCCCAGTGCTTATATTTTTCTGTGGTATCTAAGCTAAGCAAAATCTTTTATTCAACTAGATTGTAAACATTTGCCTGGATATGTTCTGTGAGCAAAACTTCAATACAAATGAGGACATTTCCTTCATTCCCTGCATGCAGCTCAATTGTTCCCTTTAACCACATTACACCTTGTGTTATTTTCTGCACAATACTGCTCAGCATAAGCTATTATGTAGTAACCAGAAGAAATCTATATTTAATACACAAGATGCAGAACAGATATGAAGGGGATTATCTGCTTTGCTCTTAAAAGTGCTGGCGCAAACCCTGCTCCTTCCTGTATTGTGTGAACAACACTCATATGATGGAGTGAACATTTGCCTGTAGTAACTTGGTAATGTCTTTGAGACCTGATGACAAAGAGAGAAATTAATTGGAAGAAAGAAATAGGTCTTGATAGGGCTGAGGGTCAATTAATAATTCTTTCTGTAGTATGTCTCCTGAAGTGGTTTTAGATTCAAGGTCTTTAAGTCTAAGTTTCAAACTTCTAAGTAAGGAAGCTTTGAAAATGTTTAAGGTCTTCACACATAAAAAAACACAGAAAGCTGGAGTTTTTAAATTGCTAATGGCTTATTTTATCTAGTAATTTTCAACAGCAAATTCTAAAGTGGTAATTAAATCTGTAGGACAAATTTAGTCCTTAGCTGAATGCAGGAACCACTTCTAAATTGAGGGCTGTTACAAGGGTTCTTCTCTGTTTCCAAAAGTATTGTGCATGCTGTATTACAACAGTATTCTGAGGCTTGATTTTTTTTTTTTTTTAAAGCAAGTATATATTTAAACATGTTTTTATGTATCAACATGTCATCTCAATAGGCTTATAGTAGGTACAGAATTAAGGTGTTGGGTTGATTGAAGAGAGCATTGAACTTCAAGAAAAGCTGGTTGCCCATTCAACACTGCTTAATCTTCTTCAGTCCTCTGAAGATGTGATCCAATGATTTACCTATGAGCTGTAAGCAACATTAAGGTGTAGCTGTCTCTTCTGTGTTTCCTCAGTGATAAACTTCACCTTTGTCCATGAGAAGAATGGAAACTAATGTTGGAACTTTCTAACACCTGTCAGCTTTTGGAAATACACTCAGTAAATGACAATGGTCTGTGCCCTAAACTGCTGGCAGGCTGCCTCAGAGCTCCAAGAACCATTTAGTCCAGGAGATAGGCATCTAAAACAAGCTAAGACACTGGCCAGCTGACTCGTTTGGAAATAACTGCTAAAGGGCACCCAGTCATCAGCTCTGAAATTCAGTTAATTAATACTTGTCAGAAGAACTTTACTCAGGATGCCTAATGTCTAGTTGTACTGACCTATAAAACAACAATTGCAGTTGAGATGACTACTTAATAACACCCTGCTTCCTGAATGCTCTGTTTCAGAAACAGGCACAGCTGGCTTCTGATGCACTTTTCTTTAGTTCAAGACTGTCACACTTCCTGTCCTGCTTTTATTCAAAACTTTCCATCCAGCCATAGTGCAGACAGTTATTGCTGGGAGCACTTAAGCTTTTCATTTTACCTATGTCCTCCTGCAGACATAGTCAGTACCTTCTCCAAGGGCTTCTCTGTGCTTAAAATTTCATTGTCTTCCTTAAGAAGTTTTTCTCTGGCTAAAGTAAATTTCTTGAGGGCTGCAACTTCACCTATTATAACATTTCATAGCTTTAACCTTATGAAACTGATTTACTAAGCATGCAATATAACCAGATCTGCAATTTCCGATTTGCTTTTACTACAGTCCATTCATAAGATACAGATATGAGATTTGATTCTGAGAGCAGATTGTCAAAAAAATTCTTCTCTACCTTTTATGCATAGCCAAGAAGTAAGTAAGCAGAGGAGCAGCACCAAGACAGGTTTCTCAGCAGCTCATGCATAAAAAGGCTGCCATAAAAATGAGGTAATCAATGTTATCAGGCTTTCAATATCTGCAACTGTTTGGGTATTGCAGCCTCTCACAAGGCAGCTTCTTGTGCTCTGAGACTGACTGCTTGCCTGCATACAGGCTGCTACTACCTCCCAGGCTCGCTTGGCTGTTGATGAAAGTCAGGGTCCATTGTGAGGAGGTTCACTAGGCAAATGGTGTGCCTGGAGCTCTGAAACAGCCAGCCAGTTCTACTGCATCCTTCTGCCAATTCTGCTAATGGGGGGTGGGAAACCCTGGGATCTGTCTCCTACTTGAATACACCACAGAAAAAATTATTGGGAACTTGGGGAGCCAAGGGGCTCCCCTTTTTGGGGAGTCATTTCTAGCATGAGGAATTTGGCAGCTGGTGAGAAGTCAGACTGCATTGCCTTAAAAGTTAGAAATCAGATGGTTCCAGCTTTGATGAATCAGCATTTCCAGAGGAACTGTTCTGTCAGAAGATTTTTCCACCTGATATCATGAGCAGCACACATTGCAGGAGTAGATTTTGAAAAAGTAATTTTCCACCTTAGCATATTAGGCATTGAGACTGTGTTTCAAGAGCAGAACGATGCCCAAGTGTGCAATTTTCTATGGAAAGTTGGGTTTTTTTTAATTTTTATTTTTTTTTTTTGGTCTGAGTGGCCCAGCTTGAATGTCTGGTACTGATGCTGCATACCTAAGATTGTCCTTTGGAAAATTCCCTGATACGTAGTTTATACAACTCTATTTTTTTATATACATACACACATTTTATAGATACATATGTATATATACAACTATAATTTAAAGATACTCACTTTTTTGTTGTTTTTTTTTTTTTTTTTGTGCCTGTAGCAGTCTAAAATTCTTGAAGTAAAATATTTTGGGAAAATAATTTTATTTTATGTTATTCTTATTTATATGTATGCAATAGATTAAAATCACCACCTTCAAATGCTATGTGACTTTTCCGGAAGCACAGGTCTGACACTGTGCGTCACAAACAGACTTCCTGAAATAGCACCACAGTCACTTGTCTGCACAACTAAGCAAAATGGAGATACAGATATATCTAAAACACAGTTTATTATTAAATAAGTGCACTTCTAAATCCAATGATGATAGAAATGTTTTCATTCCACAGTTTCAATAAGGACAGTAAGTGTTTCCTAAACAAGTGGAGACAGCAGAGAATAGGAGAAGTGTTTCATCTGAAAAGTAAAAATAACAACCAACCAGCCAACCAAAGAAAAAACAAAAAACAAAAACAACAACAAAACAACAAAGTGATCTGTGCCTCTTGTACTTTCATTTGCAAGCACACTTCCTGGCACACCCACACACACACAGAAGAAGGAATAGAGACAAAAGCATCCAGCAAAATGTGTTTTGACGGATGTATTTTACCCTACTATATTATGATGACTTAAAGCTAAAGCTAAACAAAATATTGTGAGCACTAGAAAAGAAAAAACAGAATACATGAGTAGCAAGAAGTTATTCACAACTCCTATGTCCTCCTATTGCCCTTTGATAATTAGGAAGGTGGTTTTGTATTGTGCTGCTCACCATCATGCTCCCTAGGCTATTTAATCCAACAGTTAGAGTAATCAATAATAAAAGAGCTCAGAGTCTTATGCATCTACTCACAGAATTACATTTGCTGATCTGTATATAAAGTATGTTTTTGTAGCCAGTGTGGTAGCACCAGAATGGAAGCATAGTACAAAAATCATATGCCCTGAATTACTTTTAGTGTATATATGCTGCTCCATTTTTTTCCCTAAAAAGATAAATTCCCCCAAACCATAGAGTGTGTAAAGAAACCACAGTCAGATTCCATCAGAATCATCATACTTCCATCAGAAGGAAAACAGCCACCCGTGTCTAATATAATATATGACAGAAATTGCAAAAGGGAGGAGTTTACAATGGTCTTTTAGAGTGGTCTAGTCTTAAATGCAGAAAAGTGCCCGTTTGATGGAACGCTTGTTAAGGAATGACAACACATACAGGTGATTTTTATCACAAACATTTTCTGATTGTTTTTGTGGTTTTGCTTTGTTGTTTAGTTTGGTTGTTTTATTTTGGGCTTGGAGTTTTTTTTATTGTGTTTTTTTGTCGTTGTTGTTGGTTTTTTTTTTTGTGGGTGTTTTGCTGTTGTTGTTGTTTTGGTTTTTGTCTGGAAAAAGAACTGCAGGGATAAGTACTTACCCCATCAGTAATTCTTTTAGTTGCCCACTGGCTCTAACATTGCAAATGGCTATATTTGATGTTTATAACAAATACAGCTTAGAAAAAAAATATCTCATGATGGCTTATAAGTAGCAGACTCAGTAGATAAATGCGTAGTGTGCTGGCACTGGTTTTCATCCTTGACTCTGTGTAAGCTGGTGAATGCTTCTTTGTTAAATGCAACTTGTTAGTCCTTAAAAGTAAGATTTGTCTTATCTGAATCTGAAGTTCATAGATATTTTATGATACTGATTTTGGCATGTAAGACACTTTCAGTGTAATTGTATTTATTTAAAAAATAATCTATGCCATTGATTTTTCTAACCTCTCTCTGAAGAGTTAAGACACAGTTTTGTTAGAGGTCAACTTTGTATTTCTTTTTCTGTTTAGAAAAATAGCCTGCACCGTAACAGCAAGAAATCCTTTGAAAAGCTCCTAGGAACACTGTAATTTGCAGGAACAGGATTAGAAAAACACTTACTCAAGGTGACAAAGAGGTACTGCTTTGACCAAGAGGAATGAATAAGCTTCCATTAAATGACTTGTTTTGAGAAAGTTACTGCATTATAAAAAAAATCACCACACGTTGCATTGCAAATGTGACAAAATCTTCCTGCATCAACTGTTAATAACGGTCTTTCATAGGAGCTCTTTTTAGCTTAATCTGATATTTGTGGATTTTTTTTGGTAATGATATTATCTTTAATAAAAGGTTGCAAATGGAAATTTCTATAACGTATAAAAGAATAACAATTTAGATGAAAAATAATATTCTTCTGATAGACACTATCTGCAGAATGAATCAAAGTGTTTTGCCGGAGCTTCTCAAAATCACAAGAAAGTGAAAAATGAGTAGTACCTTTCTCACTAAACCCAACAAAAACCATTTTACCCTTTCCCAGTTATAGCAGGGCTGGCAGGTTTTACAAGAATCACAAGCAGCTCAGAGACCAAGTCTAGCAGATTCCTGTGAAGGGAATAATAATAATAAAAAAAATATGTTAATGACTGCATTTTTTTCAAAAAGCCCAGATGAATTTGTGGCTAGGTATAACACACCACATTTAGATAGATTTCTTGTAACTGCGTCGTAGGGTTGGGGGAAAGGCCGGGGCCTTCTCCCCCCCCGGTAAGTAAAGGGAAGAAAAAAAAATTGGAAGGGAAAGAAAAACACACAGCCGGATTAGCGAAGGAGTGTGTGCTGTATATTTACAAAGTAGTTTAGGAAATGCAGGTTTATGTACAGAATTTACAGTATTTACAATATATACAGAAATATACAACAAAGTAGCACAGAAATGAGATTTCCCTCCTCTGATGAGGAGGGCTCCCCACCCCTGTACCCCCCTTCTCTCCCCCTTTTCCCCAGAGAGGGTTAGAAAGAGAGAAAGAAAGCAAATGTTAAAAAGCAGTTATGCGGTTATGTGTTAGAATGTTAGAAGAGGCCTCACGCTTTATCTGCTTCAAGGTCAAGTCTGGCAGAAAGCCCAGAAAGCTGCGAGCTGCAAGCCACCGAAGGAGGGGAAGAAAGACTGACACTAGTCCCACTGGGAATCAAACTTAAGGCAGTGCTTCTGCCTCTCCACCAATGAAATTAGTTTAGATCCGTCTTTCATTTACAAACATTCTGCCATAGTATCCCTTTGTTAAAGGCACCGCCTCAAATGGTCACAAACTGAAAATCATTTCATAAATTTAAATTTAGAAATTGAATGGTTTAAACTCTGACAATTGTAGCATCTACTCTAAAGCTTCTCAGTCTTAAGGACTTCACAAATTGCCAATTCTCCAGGTCTTTACAAGAACAGGTTTTCAGTTAGACAATTAAAATCTTTAGTGCAGTTCTTTGCAAAATGTTTGCTATGAGAATAGGGATAGAATGAGGAAAAATTAGCTTGCTTTTCTTAGAGCTGTCCCATAATTTTGAATCTAGATATAACTACTGCCACAAATCCTAACCCTGTCTATAGCTTCAATTTTAATGTTATGGTAGAGTTATGGTTACATCTCACCATGAAGCTGGTGTAGCACATGTCTGTATGCCTTTCAAATACCACCAGGGACAATGATTCAACCATTTTCCTGGGTAGTATGTTCCAGTGCAACTTGAAAGCATTTCCTCTCATCATGTCACTTGAGCAAACAGGCCAACCCCTGCTCTTTACAACTGCCTTTCAGGTAATTATAGAGAGCAATAAGGTCTCCCCTCAGCATCTTTTTCTCTTTTCATTTTCCATGCTGTGCATTATTACAAATGTGATAGAGAAATTAATTTGTCTTAGGCTAATTTCCCAGTGTTTTAATTTCCTTTCCTGGGAATATAGGAAATGGAGAGACAGAGTGTTACAAATACAACAATACTGCTTTCTATATTCAAGAAACATAAATTTTAGTTTTCAGAAAAAGCATATTTTCAGCAGAAATTTGTCATTCTGGGCCAAGTACAGACCACAGAATTAACCTTGGAAAAGACCTTCAGAATCATCAAGTCCAAACCATCACCCAACACCATCTAATCAACTAAACCATGGCACTAAGTGCCTCATCCAGTCTCTTTTTAAACAGTGCCAGTGATGGTGACTCTACCACCTCCTTGGGCAGCCCTTCCAACAGCTCTTTCCGTGAAGAATTTATTCCTAACATCTAGCCTAAACCACCCCTGGTGCAGCTTGAGACTGTGTCCTCTTGTTCTGGTGCTGGTTGCCTGGGTAAAGAGACCAACCCTCACCTGGCTACAACCTCCCTTCAGGTAGTTGTAGATGACAATAAGGTCTCTCCTGAGCCTCCTCCTTTCCAGGCTAAACAACCCCAGCTCCCTCAGCTGCTCCTCATAGGGCATGTGCTCCAAACCCTTACCAGCCTTGTTGCCCTTCTCTGGACACATTCAGGAAAAGTACAGCCACAGTTATGAAGAGTAGTCCAATTACATTGAAGAATTAATTCTTGGCTATTTATGAGTAAAGAAATACAACAGCTCTTGAACTGGATTTAAATTACAGGGTCTAATATAATTTATTTGCAATCATTCCATCTCTGCAGGCTTCAGGATTAAAACTGTGCTCTCAATTTGTCTGTTATTCAAACATTAAGAGAAGACTCATAAGGGAAAAGTAGGGTAAAACTTAAAAGAGTTCTCTCTATTGTTTTATAAGCTATGAATATCAGTCAGCTATACAGTATATGTAGAGCAAAATTTTTACAGTGTGCATACCATTAAATTGTTCTTCAGTACCAATAATAGCAATAGGCAGAAACACAACACCTTAAGACAAGGTAGGAAGTTATATACCTGCATGAGTTTATAATTCTCCATCGTCTTACTTCAGGCTGCTTTCTTCTCACAGCTGAGGCCTTAAGACTATGCTCAACAGGTGGTTAATTTCTTTTCATGCTGCCATAGGAAGCCAAGTAGTTGTGTTCTTTGGGTTAGGAGCAACTAGTCAGCCTTGGTTTCATAGCTGACAGAAATGCCTTCTAAGTATAGCCCTGCCTAAGGTAAGAGATTTTTCTGGTATTTTTGAAGGGAAATCTAAAGAGGTTGCTGGAATAAATACAAAGCAACCATTTGAATTTTGTGTAATGTTTCACATATCTTTTGAAAACTTGTAGAGAGCACAAGTGATGAGGCAATCAGACTGTTGCTCCACCTACTGCAAGCACCTTTATAATCTAGTGTCAGAAAGTGAAATAGATGCTGCAAGCGGAAAAAATAGATGCTCTAAGGGAAAAAAAAAAAAAAAAAAAAAAAGAAAAAGAAAAAGAAAAAAAGGAAGGAAGGGAATTTGATAGGATAGCTTAATGTCTCATGCTTTTGGATACTGTGCAACTGGGCAGGTGTTTTGGGAAGTCCCCCTGGGGAATGTCTGCATTGATGTAAACAAGGAAGGAGTTTTCATTTCATGAATCACTAGATTGTCAGTGATGCATTACACTTTCTCACAGATGTTATGAAGCAAAAATGAGGCATTGCCTTAAATTATACTCACCTATGACTGGAAAATTTGAATCTGGGGATTTGTAAGTTGGATGATTTAGCATGGCAATTTTGTTAACTACTTATTCCTACCGCAAGCATTTTGGAGATGTTTTTTTCTGAACAGAATTTGGAACTGATGTAGTGATCAATCTTTCCTAGTGATAACTACTCTTTTCTGCCAAGTGCAAAATATGATAGTTTTGAACATCATTGAACATTGCTTTATTAATGGAATAATACAGAAATATATTATCACATAGAAAGATTTGAGATAGTCTCTTTACTAATGATTGATAAAGTAGCCCTTAGATAATCACTGTGTGTAGTAGTAGGTATGCTAGAGAACTGAGCATTACTTTATTAGAGACAGTTAAAGTCAGGGAACATGCAGTGTTTCTCATCAGCATCAAGAAAAAATTGCCATGATTGCTCAATAGAAACTAGTGGTGAAAACTGAGATAGCTAAGGTTAGGCATGGAAAATGCCTTCTTCAACAGTGCTGAATACTGATGTGGAAAGTGTGTCTGGTTGTTGATGACTGTTGTTGTGTTGAGGTTTTTTCCCATCTTGATAGTTCATTTTCCCGAGAGACGTATCAGTGGAATAATTACTTGTGCAAGTGTTGAGAAAACTATTCTGGGCTTTATTTTTTTCTTAAATAACTTCTATGTATGTGATTATTTTGAAGTTTATTTTGGTTTGACATTATTTTATTCCCTCCCAAAAGTCTATCACTGAAGCCATTGTGTCTGTCTGGTGTTCACAACTTAGTATGCTTCCTTGAACTAGATCCTTTGGTAAAAAAATTGCATAAACTGCCTGTAGTACCAGCTAAACATAATATATCCATTTTGTTTAAAAATATATATTATTTTTGAATGCATCATATATAGTGAATATTGAACTGCACTTGGATTTCTTTTCACTTCAGTGCAGTGGAATTTTGCTTTTGACTGTTTCCAGCTGTTACCACATTGTGTGAGTCATTCAATGCACAGAATGTGGGCAAAAATATATTGCTATCACCTTTGAGAAAGTATTTTTTATTTTATGAATTTCCAAAATTTTATTCCATTCATTTGAAAGTTAAAATTTAGCATAGCAAGCACCTGACAATCTGCAGTACTTAATCTACTAGCTCAGCAAAATGCTAAAATAACTCAAATTTGAAAAGGACTCTCTATCTGTAGCAAAAGCATGTGTCAATTACATATTTAATTAAATAAGAGATATGAATATTTTTGAAAGCTTGAAATTTATGGTTTCATTAGACTGAAAAATTAAACTTAAAATGGGGGAAAATCCACATTAATCATATAGTTTTAGCACATAAATGCAAATGGCTTGGAACTGAGCTTCATTTCAGATTGTAAATAGTAATTACCTAGTGACACCTCATAAGCTGCGTTAGAATCCAGATTTTAATAAAGTGGGGAACGCTAGGGATCTGCACAAATAAGAGGATTATGGTATTTAATCAATGCAAAGTAGTAACAATAAAGCTTCATCAGATAGCATTTCCAGTATGAAATCAAGGAACATGATCTTGAATGTAAGCGTGTTAAATGTTAAAGTATTTTATTATGTGAATTCTCTTTTATTCTGCTCATGAATGAGTTGATTTTTATTCATTAGTTTGGTACCTGAAACAGTCACATCCAACAATTAGAAGCTGGAAGAGTCTTCCATTTTTTTTATTTTTTAATACAATGCCACTCTGCAATTGGTTTTAGTTTTCATTAACATTTTAGTATTTGTTATCCATAATTTATTTGTCATTGCTTTTATCACAGAATTGTTTCTGGTCCCAGGCTGGACTATATATTGTCCACAAGCTATAAAATCATACACAAATATATACTAAGGAAAATTTCTAGCATAATGATACTGAAATACTTGTCTTTATTCATGAGCAATTGTCCAATTACATACAAAATTTTGTATAAAGGCAGAAAAGTAGCAAATAGTATTCAGGGAAGGAGCTTCACTCTTTTAGGCAAGAGAAAGGTGACAAATACTTTGCTTTATTTTCTCAGACCAAATCCCTCATGTAATAACTGATTATCAGATTAAATGTTAGTTCAGGGAAAGTGTAACTTAAAATATTTGGATTGTAATTTCCCTTTCTCATACATTTAAAAAATATTAAAATAGATGAAACATGAATTCTTTAATGTTATATTGATTTTGTTGTTGCTGTTTAGCATGTATTAGCATTATGCTTACATGTAAGAATGTTATGGCAGGGTACTACAGTTGTATAAGCATCCCTAGACCTTTATAATTTATCTTACATATTTAATCTAATATTGAGATCCTTAATCAAAGAAAACATACAAGGAAATAGTTCTCAAAAAGGATTTTTTTCTCTACTGCTACACTTGTGTGTGGGAATTTTACTTTCATAGAGGTGTGTGCTTCTAACTTATTTTAAAAGTGGGTTTGATGCATTCTTAGCACTTAAATACCTTTCCAGGAGGGCCACCTGCCTTTTTTTAGCATAATAAGAAAACAAAACTAGGGATAGCTTTATTTTCAAGCTGGTTCTCACTTGTGCAGCTTATTCTAGATTTTAGCTTAGTATATGAATAGCAGATATTAATTTTCATCTTGACTTAGAATTATAGAATAAAATAGAATTATAGAATCAGTAAGGTTGGAAAAGACCTCAAAGATCATCAAGTCCAACCTGTCACCCAAGACCTCATGATTACTAAACCATGGCATCAAGTGCCATGTCTAATCCCCTCTTGAACACGTCCAGTGACTCCACCACCTCCCTGGGCAGCCCATTCCAATGGCCAATCTCTCTTTCTATGAAGAACTTCTTCCTAACATCCAGCCTAAACCTCCCCTGGCACAGCTTGAGACTCTGTCCTCTTGTTCTGGTGCTGGGAGAAGAGACCAACCCCCTCCTGGCTACAGCCTCCCTTCAGGTAGATGTAGATAGCAGAGAAGAAATATAGGTATGTCATGGTGGAAGTAATAACATAGAAATCTCATCTAATTTTAAATTGGTTTGGATTGGCATTTAAAAGATACAAGAGAATCAAGTGTAGTTGAGGGTTTGAAAGTTTGTCTGTAAAAGCCAGGAGATACTGTGTCAGTTGAAGGTTTCTGATACTCTATCAGTGAGATAGTCAGGGTTTAGTTTTTACCATGTACGAAGACAGGCCAGGTAGCTGAATATGTTACACATACTCTGACTCGCTATGTGTGAGCGAAGTTCTGAGAAATATCTTGTGAATTTGGCTAGTACCAGACACAGTGGTCTGGACATCATGATCTACTCTAAGGTTTTGTTTAGGTAGAAAATATGTACCTCTAATATTCCTACAAAGCACCAGGGCCTCAGTATTTTTTGTTGTTGCGTTGTCTTCTCATTTCACTGAGTATCTCATTCTATTGCTTAGACTGCTGGCTGTGTCTCATCTTATGATATCCTCACCACTGCAGCTCTATGATCTGTGATGTTTCTAGTGATGGGGCATCTACCACCTTTCTGGGGATTTGATCCCGTGTCACAGTACACTTTCTTCCTTGCATCTAGTCTAAATCTACCCTCTTCTAGTCTAAAACTGTTACCCCTTGCCCTGTTGCGAGAGGCCTTGCAAAAATATTATCTTTCTTGCATCTCTATTTAAGTACTGAAAAGCTGCAATATGGTCTCCCTGGAGCTTTCTCTTCTCCAGGCTGAACAATCTTAACTCTCCAGCATTTCTTCATCAGAGAGGTGTTCCATCCCTCTGATCATTTTTGTTGCCCTCCTCTGGATCAAATCCAGAGGGATCATGTCTTTCCTATTCTGAGGACTCCACAGCTGGATGAAGTACTGCTGTCCAAAAAAATCGTAAGAATTTTTGCTGTCCAAGAAGCAGTGCCTCCAGGCTATCAGAACAAGTGCAGCTGTTTCATTTTCCAGCCATCTGTCCAGAGTGAAATACAGAAATAATATACAACTTACAGCATCTGTGGCATTTAATGCCAGAGTTCTTAATGATAGAACATCAAATTCAATAAAACCAGAACTTAAATCCTTACACTCTGGATATAAATAACTATTTAGTTTGATTCCAACACTTTATTGTTGACACTTGTGTCATAAAATAATTTCTTAATATTAATGGTTTGGAAATTACTGGTCTCCATAAATTTGAATATTCAGAAAATAGATATACTCTCAAGACTGACCCTTGAGCACAAACTCTAAGTTCATTCAGTAATTAATCCTTAACTGGAGGAGTGTCAATACCTATGTTAAGCCAATAGATCCGAGGGGATATTAATGGGAAGGAAAGGGTGATGAGAAGCAGAGAGTAATATTGGCTTAAAGTAGCTCAGTTGCAGACAAAAAAAGCATGTCAACCCACTCTAATACTCTACTGTTCCTTGTATTTAAGAACAGTAATGCCTGCCAGACCATGAGATGCTCAGTTGATAAAATAACATGTGAATAAATTATTTGTATATGTTTTATTGTAAACATAATATTACTTTACTTGAAGTTTGGTAGTCAACAGGAAGACTAAATAAGAGTGTTTCATCATTGGGGATGGCCAGCATGTCTGACCAAACTGACAGATATTTTGGATTAGTGTTGAGGAACACCAAGTAGATAAAGAAGACACATGTAAACTCAATATTTGCAATTATTGGAAGTTATTTTAGGAACGACTGAAACTGAAATGAGTTCTCTTTTGCCACAGAAGTACTACAAATCTGTTGAAGATCTGAGCGAAGAAATATTATCCTATAGGATATATATCAAAAGGTAGTGTTATATGCTATTTTAATACTAAACCTCCAAGGTTAAGAAACTCAGGATCAGATTTATATTGTATTTATTGTGTGAATCTGACTTTCTTTAGCTCATTTAGCCCCATCAGTGTAACTCCTTAGACTGGGATGATATAAGCACTTTCAGAACTGAGTCCCACATTAGTACAGATGAAATGAAAGAACAGTAAGAGTGTAAATCAGAGAATATCTAAACCTTTTACTTTTTTGAACTACCAGGTGGGCTTAAAAGAAGTTTACCCATTTTTTTAAAGATTTAATTCTGTATTTCCAAAAAATTAAAACAACATCCAGTCTAACTTCAACAATTTTATTGACAATATGACAAAAAACCTGTACTTATTTTTTGATTCCTCTATGTGTGGCAATTGAGTTCTAACAGATGCACAGAGTTTTAAGCAGTACCGTAAGGTGAAAATTCTCATGATAAATTCTTTCTAGAACCACACTTAAAATAATAAATATGTAAATACTGCATAGGTTTTTTTCAATATGTCTGGCTTTATGTGATATTACAAAAAACAGTAAGGTAAATTAAAGATCAGTTTAAACATGCATTAACCGAAAACAAGCAAGTTTTAATGCTTTCATCTGGAAAAGGCAGTGCAATTAAAACCAGGCAGCTGTTGTGGAAACCTTAAGGTTTAATGGCTCAAGCTATAAATCATGATTTATAGTGAGAGAATGCAATTTCTTGAAATGGATCAAGCCCAAATTAAACTTACTCCAAGGGTGAACTTCTTAATTGTTTTTTTGTTTGTATGTTGGTTGGTTTTATTTTGTTTTGTTTGTTTGTTGTTGATGTTTTGTTTATTTAGCTCTATATGATCTGCAAAATGTCACTTAAGTGGAAGCCAGGGATATAATTTGTAGTTCCCACTAGAAAACAGTAAAAAAGTTAAAACTAAGGAAAGTCTAAAGCACTTTGCACATTCCAATCATCAATTCTTCCTCACAGTATCTATAAAGTCCCCTTTTGCTACAGTTTTTTCTACACTAGCATTAGACATTTCATGATATCTCTGGGGTTTCTGAACTTCATGGGATCATATATCTAAAAGCAGCTTTGTACCACAGACTAGTAAAACCTAGGGAACAGTGTTATTACAAAGAGTGAGAATGTACCTGAAGGCATAGAGAAATGTTTATGTGAGGGAAAACATTCAGCTTATTGGAAGAGATTTACACTGGCAGCCACTCACTCCTCTCGATGAGAGGACTGAGTAGCAAGCTAACTGTTAGGTAACATGACTGTAACTATGAAAACATTAATGACCCATATGCACAAATTATATAGGGATAGGAGATGATCATCAGTGTCTGACCTTGTGCCACAGCAAATGAATGTTAGATTGTTAACAGAATAACCTGGAATGCTGTTGGGTAGTACCCTCTTAGCCTCTTCATGAAAAGTGTAGAAGCTTAACCCCTGAAAACTTAATTATTTTTTTAACCCCCAGATGATTTCAGCTTCCTATTGTGTCAGCACAGCTTCAGATTGTTTTCTCTTACATATGCCATAAATAGTGGCAACCCACAGAGGAGATGGTATTGAGATGGTACTTCTATCTTCTTTAGTTACTGATGGCTACACAAGCAGCAGGGGATATCTTGTCTGCCACAAGGCATCTCCTTCTCTGAGCTTGGCCACCTCCTCTTCAGATGCTGGTCTTCCTTTTGGTGTTTCTCAGTGTTTTTCTTCTCTCTGTCTGGCATTTTATGCTTTTCTTAAAAAAATGCTTTCACAGATGTGCCATCAACTAAACTGATGTATTGCGGTCGGTCCATTGGAGCCAATTGGACCTGGCTGCATCTGAAACGAGACAGCCCTTGGCTACCTCCCCCAGAGGCCACCCCTGCAGCCCCATTGCCCACAGTTTGGTTATGTATACACAAAACACAAATGATAAAGTGTTATGAAAAAACACTGAAAATACTTGGCTTCAGTCTGAGCTAGAGCTGGAAAATTTAATAGCATTCTAATTGCATGGGAAATCTAATTCCTTTCCAAATTTTCTCTTTCTCTCTTGTATACATAGTAGGAGACCAGTTGCTCCACATAGAATGTGAAAAATGAAGCTGCAAAACTATGATACTATTAGTTAAAAATTAAATGTTATGATCCAGAACACAGCTGTGTGGCTGAGCCTTGGTTTTCAGGAATTGCCATCTTCCCATTGCCCACCAAAGTAATTCAGAAATTTAACTCTGATTAAGAGAAGGGTCTATCAGCTCTGGAAAAACTTAACCATAAAGCTTCTAATTTTCCATAGCTAAGCTTCAATTAAACTTTTTGTATAGTGCTCAGACTTTAACAGGTTTTAAAAATGCTGCTCTAAACACCAGTTGTTTATGACCCTGCAGCTTTAAGACACAATGCTATTTGCAGTTTGGCAGGTATTTAAGCTCTGGTGACTCCTAAATAGATAATACATATCTCTGCTTGAGAGCTCTTCGGCAGTATTTTGTACTTACTGGTGTTAAGACTACTGCTGCAGGTCCAGTCACATCCATTTTGGCACAGAAGTCTCTTCTTCTATTTCCCTTTGTAGCAGCTATTAAAAGAAAATATCTTATTTTTTTTTTAAGCACAGCACTAAATACTCTGCAAAGATTGGTAATCACTCAGCCCTGGCATGCTAGCAGAACAAAAGGATTCTGTTTGATCTTTTCCAACAGGAACTTCCAAAACTTAGTGTTGCAAGATTTGCTTGCTACAATTTTATGGTAAATGCCTAAAAAATTGTTCTGCTATAATACTGCAAGATTAAAACAAAAAAAAAAAAAAGGCAGTCATATAAAAAGCTATCAACAAAGAGATATTCAGCTGCTACCCAAAAGAAAAAGTACTTCACACAGAGTGCACAGATGAAACCAAAGTGCAAAAAGGAAGTGATCAGAGAAGAAAGCTAATATAGTAATGAAATAAGAGTACTGCATGTGCTGGGTATGATAAAGGCTGGACAAAGCAAATTAAACACCTCCACTATACCGGCTTACTTTTTAATGAAATAGAAAACTGTCACGAGAAAAGAAAATGTCACTAAATGTCAGCAGCAGAAAACCATGAAATAGAATATTTTCCTTGAGATAAAAGCTGCACAAACTCTAAGAAACTCTCCCAGTCAAGGTCTAAATGAAGAAGAAAAAAGTCTGAAGGGGAAAATGTCAATGCTAATAGACAGTCAAACAGAAAACAGTTCTGCTGGGACAGAATGAAAAATAAATTTCACACAAATAACTCCAAGTACTGAGTGACCTGAATGAATGATCTGGTACAGGACTCTCCAAATTTAGAGAGATCAGAATCTTTGAATTATAACAGAAGTCAGTAAATTGTCTTATGAAAAATTAGATGCTGTGGGGAAGTGTATCAGTGAGTTGTTGTGTAGTGAAACTTATGTGCTTATTTAGGACTTTTTAAAAAGTCTTACTTCTGTCAGGAAAAGAGCATTTATCTTCCCTACAGTTAGATGCTTTAGTCCTTCTTTGGCAAGAAGAAATGAGTTCATTCTATTAATACAGAGGGCATTCTGGGTTCAAGTACATGGAGATCATCAAATTGTTTTCTATTTTCCTCTGCATAAAGAAGATTTCCTCCCCTTTCCCCCCTTTTTCTCCCCCTTCCCCCCCCCCCCCCCTTCCTTTTTTTTTGTTTTTTCCTCAGATGTCCCTCTTGTGTATTTAGGGCTGACATGTCTCCTCATTACCACCTTCTGTCCAACATAACTTTATATATACAACATATGTAAGTAATCCTTTAAAACAAACAAACTAACAAAATTCTCCAGGAAATAATATCTTAGAAATGAAGAACCTTAAGCAATTCTTGAGGCTCTTTCTTGAGTCTTTTTTTTTTTTTTTTTTTTCCCCAGATGCTATAGTATTAATTTCCTTTATGGATGCAGAGATGACAAAATCTGGGAGAAGGTTTACACTTGTGAATCTTGCATAGAAACCAGTTGCTACTGAGCAGTGTTCCAGTTTAGGCTACTCACTTAAGAGATGTAAGTCTTAGGTTCTTTGCTTTCTCTCTTATCACTTCCTCCTAAACACCCTGATACCGAGTTTTCTGATTCCTAGATCTTTTCTCTATAAACCAAACAAAAGGCTTGAGACAGATCAAGTAGGACTGTCAACACCGCAAGATGATAAAACACTCTTTCCACAAGCTTTATGTGTGTAACATATTGATGATGAACAGCAGCATTAGAAAAGAATGAGCAAGTGGTCTACCCATTAATTTCACTTGCCTTTGATACAATTCCCAAAGACATGCTCCATGAGTCTACTCTTGCTGAATTCAAGAACTGAGTTTGACTTTGTGTTTATTCAGCCAATAAAGATCATCTATAGTGGTTTTCAATTGCATTTTTCATTCTAACTCTAAAAGTTTAATTTTATTCACACTGAAATTACTGTATAATTTGAAGCATGCTTTTAAGACCTGTTATTCAATGTGAGATTAATGGTCATATTCAGCCTCAGGTCAACAGAGTATGCATACAGAATCATAGAATTGTTTCTGTTGGGAAAGACCTTCAAGATCAAGTCCAATCATTATCTAACTCTACCAAGTCTGGACCTAAGGATGAAGGAAAGTTTGTGAGTTCTGAGGATGCTGTTCACTAGAAAGGAGGAATGGAGGTATGTTAGCTGGTGCTCCAGTAATTAATGGTTAAATTACCCTTGGGTAGTAAGTAGTACATAGCATAACTTTACAATCTGGTAACTTTAAATTTTATGTCTAATTGTAGCAATGGGAGTTAGAACACAGGTTGAAGACATAATGAAATTACCATTGGGAGGAACAGACTAATGAACTGAAGTCCAGCAAAAGTTATAGCTATACTGCAGTCAGCTTGAAAATCGGTAAATAACAACTCTGAAAACCAGTGAGGGCACTAGACAATGAATTTTATATGTATATAAGCATAAAATGTGGATTGGGAGGAGTAATTGAGTTTGCTATATTGTCAAGTATGTACTTGGGAAAAAAAATCACTCTGTCATCATTTAATCTCATTTGCACATCTTTTTCATCTTATTTGCATTTTTAATGCAAACCCCCACAGAATCTCTCTTCAATCATACCAAATTGGTTTGTGTCAAATAGTGCACACACAACTTTGTAAGTCTTTGTAATTCTTCAGGAAAAAGAAAAAGTCATAATAGTACTCTTTATGTTTTTAGTACTTGGAATTTATCTAGTGGTATTAAGAATTCTGAAAACTTGGTACATAGAATAGTAATTCTAAAAGTTTTTAAATGATCTGTTTAAATCAAATTATTGAAAGTTAATAAAAGTGAATCTAGTGCTTTAGTAAATATAGTTGAATACAGATCTCTGCAGGTGTCTTTTCTTCAAGGTCTATTACTATGTTTTTATAGATTTTTACTACTTTTTTAAAGTTACTTTTCTGTGGCAATGTCACATGAATATCATGTAGGATTTCTTACCTGCTATAGAAGCTTGAGAAAATGTCTTCCAAAGGTGCCCATAGCTTTTATGTCTAGAAATTTAAATGCTATCAAGGTGATTATTCTGCCTATATAGCACCATCATCCCAGGTACGGTGGGAATTTTTCATTGATTATCACTGTGTCAACAGAATTAGTTTCTGCTTTACCCAGACTTACTGTAGCCTGTGACTTGTTACAATAGCAGACATTGCATTAATTTACTGTGCTATCAGATCAGTTCTTAACATCTTTATTCTTTCCTAATATTCTGTTCTTTTTGCTGCAACTGGAGCCTGTTACTTCTTGTCCTGTACATAACTTTAGTGGAGAATAAATGATTTTCCCATTTCTCCAAAGCCTTTTATAAAATGATAACCTATCCTAGCATAGAAACATGGAATGGTTTAGGTTGGAAGGAATCTCTAAAGGTCCAAATCTCCTGTGATAAACATGGTCATCTTCAACTATGTCAGAGCCCATCCAACCTGACATAGAATGCTCCTAGGGATGGGCCATCTACCACCCCTCTGCTCAACATGTTTGGGTATTTCACCACCCTCAATGTAAAATAGTTATTCTAAATTTACCTTCTTTTAGTTTAAAACCATTACCCCTTGTCCTGTTGCAAGAGGCCTTGCAAAAAGACTATCTTTCTTGCATCTCTAAGTACTGAAAGGCTGTAGTAAGGTCTCCTTTGGAGCTTTCTCTTCTTCAGGCTGAACAATCTTAACTCTCTCAGCCTTTCTTGACAGGAGAGATGTTCCATCCCACTGATCATTTCTGTGGCCTTCCTCTGGACCCATTCCAATAGGTTCATGTCTTTCGTCATGAGGAATCTAGAGGTGGAAGCAGTTCTCCAGGGGGGATCTTGTGAGGACAGGTCAGAGTGGCAGAATCACCTCCCTTGACCATGCTGGACATGCTGCAGTTTGGGGCTGCGAGTGCACATTGTTGGCTTATGTCCATGTTTTCATGCAGTAGTACCTCCAAGTCCATCCGCACAGCGCTACTCCCAATCCCTTCCACTTGCAGCCTGTATTGCTTACAAGGACTGCCCTGACACAGATGCAGAACCTTGCACTTTGCCTTCTTGAACTTCATGGGGTTCATATGGGCCTATTTCTCAAAGCTGTCTAGGCCCCTCTGCATATCATCCTGTCCCTTTGGTGCATCCCCTACACCACTCAGTTTAGTGTCTAGTGCTGAGAGTGTACTAGATTCCATTGTCTAAGTCACCGATGAGGATAGTACAGGGTTTTTTTCCTGTGTATATGTGGGGGTTTGGTTTTGTTGTGGGTTTTGTTTTTTGTTGTGTTTTGTTGTTATTGTTGTTTGTTTGTTTTGTTTTGTTTAAAAATACCATCAGTCCTTTCTTCCTGTGTTTCCTGGACTTCTAACCACATGTTGCTATAAATCTTCTCAAAGCAGTGTGTAGTTCCCATCTTTCTTAGACTGATTTAACCAAGTCTGCTCTATTGTTGAGGTCTATGCCCATGACAATTGGAGAAGGGTACAGATGTTTAGACTGATGCTCAATAATTCTCATATCCTTATCTGCTGCCTAGGCAGGATTTTTTCCTACCCAGTCCCCCTAATCCTGTATGTATTTGGCTGCTGTTGGCCAAGTGTAATGTCTTGTACTAATTATCTGGTTTGCAAACAACACATAGTACTGCAATTTAAGTGCTATACCCCTTACCTTAGTGCAAAATCACTAAGCATCCTCTGCTTCACCATCTGTGTCATTAATGAAGTCACTGAATATATTCCTAACTCAATATAGCCTTCTGCGTGCCCCCAAAACTATCTTTGTACTTCATTACATTAATAATTCTCTGGCTACAGTTATGCAAATAGTTTTACAACTATCATGTAGCAATTAATTGATTTCAGATTCCTGCCTTCTGATGAGCCTGTATTGTGGCACTGAAGTATATTATATGTACTGCTTCTACAGAATGTTTACAAATATTTTCCTGGAATGTTTAAGTCAGTTTTCTCACAGCTAAGCACAAGCTGGCTGTATCTCTTTAGTTATTCATTGTTTGCCTAGTTGTTTTTTTTTTCCCATTACACTTCCCATTCCCATTTTTTCCCATTTCCCATTACACTTACTCCATTTACTAACATTACATTTATGGTTTTCCGGTCTTTTGATGCCTAATTCTTCTCAGTGATTTTGCAGAGAGTGATTCTACAAGTTTTCAGATGGTCCTTTATATATCTCTGTAAGAGGTTCATCAATTCCCAAAGTTTTGAAAATACGTAATATGTAAAAGTAGACATTAGTGTTAATTTTTCCTGCAGTGTTCTGGGCTGATATTTTACCACCTTTTCGTTACTACTAATTAGCATTGGGTAGCTACCTACTTCCATTTTATTGTTTTAGTAAAGACAGATGCAAAAATATGAAACATTTTACTTTTCTGAACATCATCTATTACTATTTCCCTGCCCACCCCACTCACTCATTGCCAAACTAATATTTTGCCTGATCTTTTTCTGACTATGAATGCATTTAGCTGATCACAAATTTTTACATTTTAACTAGTCATCCCTCTATTTTGCCAGTGAATTGTATGACTAGACTGAGGCCATTTTCTCAAAGAACAGATACTGGGTATAATTTAAAGATATTAAGAACTGGATAATAATTCATTGATAATTCATTACCATGGTAGATTCTGCAAAACAGGGTTAATGATCTGATACAGTCTGAGTTTTTGTGATTTAATCTTCCAGTCATTAATCATCTCTGGCACATTTCCTTCGCTAGCTTAACTGCCAGTCTTGTCTTTGTGTGAATGTACTTGTAAGCTGTGATCAAGTCATCTTTCAGTCTGCATTTCACCTCTAAGAAATCAGTCTGAATTCTCCTCACAAAGGGCTACTTCAAATAACAAATCTGTAAACCTACCTGGCTTTATTCACTGTTTTCTATAGGTGTATGTCTTAGAATAAGGACAATCCAGTTCTATGATGATGGCTAAAAGGGTGGTCAAGGTGGTGAAATGTGAGCATTAAGGGATAAAGTAGAGCTGACTGAGTAGCATATGAGGTTAAGAGATAAGTAGTGCTAAAAATGTCAAAGGAAAAGGTAGGAGAGGAGTGAGGCAGTGGGAGTCCCTGGGCTGGGACTACATAAAGAGTGTAAATATCTGATTTTGCTTTTCCCATTCTTTATTTTTGACTCTTTGGCTAGGCTGGATTTTTGGATTGTGTAGGTAATGCTTGTGCAAAAATGTATGTTTCATTATTTTTCAAAATAGCTGTTTTCCTATGTTTTGATTCATTTTCAGAAGGTGAGTGACCCTGTCTGCACACTTTATTTTGGCACTTAACTCTAAAATACAATCATCCTAACTTTCTCTGTGTGTGCTTTAATAAAAGATATGGTAAGCAAGCACATAGATAAAGACGACAAGCATTTAAAATAGCATATATCAAGCCTGAAAGATAAATTCTTGAAAAATATGATGATATTATTTAAAAGGAATTCTTTTCATCTGTTCCTAAAACATTCCTCCTAGCATATACATTTAGGCATTGTGTATAGTCCATATGATGATAACTTTGATTTCAGGTATATTTAGAAAAAATATGAGGCCCTAATTCAGGACCAGGTACATATTAGGAAATGAATGAAAATAAAACTAACCACCTTCCTGAACTTCTTATTTATTATTAATTTCATAGCTTATCTCCAGTGCAGTGACTATTCAACCTATCTATATTTGAATTAAAATCTCAAGTCACCTTGCCTGTAATGCAAGTAAGTCACATTGCAAAAACAGAGTAGGAGCTACACAAGAGTGCTGGATTAGTGATAAAGTACAACTGCCATCAGCATCTCAAAGTACTTGGTACTCCAAGTGCACTACTAAGTTAATCAGAACATTCAGCTGGCATTATTTACCTACTGGTAAATTCTTTTGAATTTAAAGTGCTATTTAACCTGAAGTGAAAACTTACCTATGTACATGAGAATGGAGTTCTCAATGAGATAGAACTCTTGTTCCACAAGCTAGTGTGGCACTGAAAACAAGAGCATGAAACAGTCAAGCACTTCGGTAATACTTATACCTCCATTGGCCCTCAATTTCTGTTGTACTTTATTCTACCATCAACCTTCTTTGTACAATAAAATATATAATCAAAGCAGGGAACTAAGATAAAAGTGGAAACAGGCACTAGAATCTCCACTTTGGGTTGTTTTCTATTCTTTTTACTTTTTTTTTCCCTTTTTTTTGTAGTAGCAAGCTTAGTCTTTGATCATTTCCTATTTGATCAAAGGGTGCTTTGATGCCCTTTGAAGAAGTAATGAATTATGGGAATAAAGATATAGAATTTGATTCACATTTTCATCTGAAGAAAAAAAACAAAGTGAGAGAGCTGGACTGGTAGTTTCAGTAGATATGTCTAAGGATGTAGAGATAATTGGGAAAAAAACAATAAAGGAATATAATCTAGTTACAAACAAAAGTGAAAAGAAAGCCATATATATAGTGTATTTCTTCTAGAAAATATGTCTCTAACTGCCTCTCAAATGGCAATAAATGTTTTTAGCTTGGAAGGAAATGTATACTTATGAACAGAAAAGTGTAAAATATATCACAAATTTATGTCTGACCAGTATTTACCACAGCTGAAACAATTTAATTATAAAGAATTCTAGAAAGAAAGGAAGAAAATACTAGGGAAGGGCAAGTAAATTTTTAGCCTTCTATGTTGTTTGTAGAATTGTATAGTAAGTGAGGTGTGTTTTGTTGGTAGATTGTTTGCTTGTTTGTTTGATGTCTGAAGTGAAAAATTGATAGAAATACCTCAGGTAAAGTTTGAACTTCTTTTCAAAATAATCAAAATGAAAGTTAATTCACCTATGACAGTAAATACACCTAACCAGGCAGGGAGAGAGAAAAAAAGAGATCTGTGCTAAACAACAAAAGCAAATTTGGGAAAGAAAATCCAAACAGAAGAGAAAAGCAGTTCTTGACCATATGGATAATTTGAACAGTGATCAGAAAGAATATACCCTAAGGAAGGAGGAGAAAGATGTTGCATATTTTGGGGTGGATTGGGTAAAAAAATTATTTTCTTTGTCTCAGTAGTGCATGGAACAGCAGGGCTCAAAATAGACAGGACTCCTACACCATCTGCCCTGCAGGAAACAAATTATTTGAAGGAGCCTGAGATGATGATTAAGTATTTTTCAGGCCTTTTAGATCTTCTCCTCAGATGACTTGACTTTCTAACTCACTGAAATGATCTTTAGCATCCTATTAGTCATTGTACAAAGTCTGAGGTATACTGGGGAAATTCCAGAAAAATGAACAAGTAATTTTTGAAAATAAAAACTGTAAGATGAGCTGGAATGTGTGAAATTGCCTCACTCTGGATCCACCTGGACACGTTAAGTAAAAAGGAGGTTGTAAATAAGGGCCACTGAACATTTTAGAGAAAGGAAAGCTGCAACTCTGAGAGAACTCTAGGAGCTATTAAGGGAATGAAAGAAAATCACAATACAGTGCTGTGGCTAGAAGTGTTAATACCATTCTTACATGTGAGAAATAAGTAGGAGTGAGAAGTCATTATCCATCTGTCTGCAATACTGGTAAAATCAAGAGTGAACTATTGCGTTCTATCTATTTCTTCTTAAACTGGTATTTTATAATAAGAATAGGTGAATAAATACCCCTACTATAGCTGTTCAAAGTGACAGGAAAATGTCTCCAGTAGAGAGAGATCAGTCTGCGAGATTGTATTTACAGAGCTTGAAATTCAATCCATATTAATTGTGAAATTAGTTAATAAATCATGGTATATTAGTGTGCATATAATCTTTCAGAATGGAAAATCCTTTTCCTTTGATTTATTTGGGTCATGTCTACTTTTTAAATGATTACAAGAATCTTTGTATTCACTAATGAAGACCATGCATATTTTTAAACCTCTGGCCTCTGTTTTGAATGTCTGGAGTTTTTTATTGTTGTTGGGTTTTTTGTTGGTTTTTTTTTTTTTTTTTATCCCTTTGTGGCTTTGTCTCTGAGGGCAGTGCTCTGATTTCTTTTCAGGCTTGCTCTTCTTTTGTCATTGATTTGATCTAAAACTACTCAAGCTGATTTCTTGTTTGGCTATCCTTTAGTTAAAGAGTGAACTTGCCTTTTTATTTTGTATTTAAAAAAACCCAAACAGCAAACCCTCAGAAATCAGTCAGCCAATCTCAGAGAATGCAAAATAAATAGGAAAACCAATAGCAAGTGTAAAATTATAAGTTGCAATAGTGATGTTTTCATAGAAATATTTGTTATGTTAGTATAACAGCCCCAAAAATATAAAGTAACTGCTTTTGTTACTTTTTCTTCAAAACTAAAAAATAAAGTTTATGTATGAAAAAAATCTTTTAGGGAAAAAAAAAAACAAACAGATCCACCTGACATTTCAAGTAGTAAAAAAAGACTCCAATAAAACTGGAAGGGACTCTCTGGAAAGAGAGTTTTATATGAGAAGATATTGAGTAATATTTTTGAAATTTAAATTATAGGAAAGTATAAAGCAATAAGATTGTAGCTTCAAGCACAAATACAGTCTCACATATATATATTGTATGTCATTGGGCTTTTTGGATAGTAGTAGTAGTATGGGAGATATCCTTAGCTTTGATGGAAATCCTGTTGGAATTCATTTATAGTTACTTCAAAGGATTCAGGCTAGTCTGTAAGCCTCTGGCCTACATCAGACCTACACTGATAAAGGAAAAACTTGTCCTAAGTAGATCACTTCCTGAGGCTAAAGGCCCATGGGAAAGACATTCTGGCCCAATGAAACCTGCTGAAAGCCAAAAAATAATGAATATTTGTTCATGAAACCAGTCACATGTACAGACGTAGAAAACTATTTTTCTTGATAAAATAATTCTGATTTTGAGGAAAAAATATGGTTTGGATGGAGTCATGTATCTTTAAATTATTTACTGTGTTATTCTGTGCACTTAGAATAAAAAGAACATGCATATACCCATATACATGAGCTACAGAAAAAAAAAACCAACATGCAAAACAATGTTCTCCACATTCTGATTTCAATAAAAAATTATGTTCCATTTGGAAACTTATTATGTCTTCTATGGCACAGAAAATCAGTATTTTGCTTTTTTGTGAAGAAAAACTTAAAATACCTCAAACTTTGAGTCCTATCACTGTTTTTGCAGTTGCATGCAGCTTATGCACACGCTGTCACATTGAATCTAGATATGCTTTTTCTTCTGATAAAAGTCTGCAAAAGTACCCACAACTTGCCTCTCTTGCTGTATTCAGAGTTATCATAATGCTTAATTCCAAAAGCTCTGTAATGTGTTACTATCTAGTCAAGTTTACCAAACACACTGAAATCACAGAATTATTGAGGCTTGACTAGACCTCTGAGATCATCAAGTCCAGACTATGTCCTAACACCACCACACCGACCAGACCATGTCACTAAGTGCCACATCCAATCTTTCCTTAACCACCTCCAGGGACAGTGACTCCACCATATCTCTGGGCAGTTCATCCAACTTAAATGATAAATACAAGACCAAAAGTTCTTCTTGCCCTTGAGCTTGCAAAAATTGGTCTGGTAATCTTAAATTTAAGAAGAGGTTTGTAGCTAGTCAGATACATGTTTATGTGATCAACCATAGGACCAAATAAGTATGATCCTTGCCAGGCTGGTTCAGTACCTCTGCTGCTATTGATAGTGGGTATGACATATGAAAAAAGGATAAAGCTAAAAGCACTGGAGGTTCTAAAACAGATTATCTGCATTCTTGGCTGAAACAGAAAATTTAAGTTTTTTAGCCCCTGTATTAGAGAACTGTCCAGGAGCAACATGTCTATTTATATTTGAAGAAAAATCCAGCTCCAGCAATAAGAAAAGCACTAAATAAGATTGAGAGCATGATGATATAAGTGTTTGGGACTCTAATACACTGATTTTAAGACTTCAGATGAAACATAAAACAGATTTTGTGATTCTGCTGCAATACAAAATGAAATTCTCTCACAAAAATGTCCTCTATGTCCACTACATTCCAGGTTTTAGAGATACAGGATTCTTATTTATTTAAGGAAAAGGTCATCATGGAATAATAGGATGGTTTGGGGTTGGAAAGGACCTTAAAGATCATCTAGTTCCAACCGCTCTATCATGGGCTGGGTGACTCAAAACCTCATCCAACCTAGCCTTGAATGCTTTCAAGTTACAAGCATCCACAACTTCTCTGAGCAACCTGTCGTGGTGTCTCACCATCCTCACAGTAAAGAATTGCTTCTTAATATCCTCTTTCAGTTTAAAAGTGTTACTCCTCATCACACCCCCTGATAAGGAATGGCTGTGGCTTATCCATATAAACAGATGTAAGGAGATTCATTATTCCTCAGGGCAGGACACATTAGAGAAATGTTGCAGAGCATTTAATGACTCAGTCATCCTTCCTTCCTGTCCCCTTCCCCTTACTACACAGCTGAATGGAGAAATAACTCCAGCAAACCAAGGTGAAATAGTGAAACTAGAAGAGTAAGAAATGGTAATGGAATAGAAAAATTGCAGGTTAATTCCACCAATCTTGGACTTTAAAAAGGATTTTTCCTTTACACTATTGTCTTCCTGTTGTGTTCCCATGATAGTAAAGCTTTTTGCTCTCTCTTGCTATTGATTGCCAACAAACTTTCAAACCTGACCTTGATTAGTAAATCTTGATAAAAAGAATTTAGTCTTTATAACTGGAAACCACATACTTCCATCTGTTATGCATTGCATGTACACATAGATGAATCACAGTAAAAATAAGAATAATTCAAACATTTTTAAAGATGTTTGTAATTTGATGCTCAGAATGGGTATGATTGAATTGTAAGTCTCCTTTGTAAAGAAAACACCCAGATGGGCTTACCATCTACACTACATATGGCATTCAGTTCCTTTACTCTGCATCCCACTGTGCTCACAGTGTAATCCATATGGGCCTTACTTAATTGGTTTCCTATTCCTGTAACATTTGCTATCTCTGTTCATAGCTTTCTATCAAACATCTACTTATTGCTGACATGATGCATTATGTGATACATTTTTAGATTGTTGGAAATGTGACTACATTAACTTCTTTGTGAACTGATCAACGTTTTGGCTTTGTGAGGTAGAGAACATTCATACAGATCCAAGGTGTGCGATTTCAGCCAACTTAAGCATAATATTGTGTGAACTTCTCTGTTCAAGCAGAGAGCTCTTAAGATATACAAGCAACAAAACAGAGGTTCAGGAACCTGGAGGAAGGTCATGAACATACATGTGTTTCTCCAGGTCTGAACAGGTTAAAGATTTTAAATGGAGCTTTGGAGTTGCTGGTGTGGCAATTGCAAGTTCATAGTTAAGAGACACAAAGGACAAAGAAGAGTGTCACTTTGCTGAGGTTTTGGATTTCCAAGGTGAAGTAGCAGTGCCTATAGCATGTGAGCTGAATGTGTGTGACGAGACTGGGGCCGGTGGCAGGCATAGAGCTGCTAATTCCAGGTCCTAGAAATTCCTAGCTTTAACACTAACTGAATCTCTGAATTAAAAAAAGCACCTGGACAGTTCATTAAGTACTGACACAATGCATACCAGTGATCCCCAAATCATATCCTGCTAGAGTTCCTAAGAAAAGGGCTCCAACTCTAATATATGATGTTACTCAATAGTTTTGAATTTTACATTCAGTGCTGATTGTGTTGTCTGCAAAAAGATTAAGCAAAAGGACACAGTGCTGTGTGATTAAATACTATAGGAATATGGCAGACATTAAAACTACAAAATATGTGGAAAAAGACAGATTTTTCAGTAATGACTGTATGGTAGGGATGTAAAAGCATAAAGAGAAGGAAAAGACTTTTTAAATGTAACATTTCTTATAAAGGATCAAGCCATAGTCCAGTAAGACATCTATGACCTGGGTGTGCTGATCGACAGCCACCTGAATATGAGCCAGCAGTGTGCTCAGGTGGCCAGGAGGGCCAATAGCATTCTGGCCTGCATTAGGAATAGTGTGGCCAGCAGGAGCAGGGAGGTCATAGTGCCCCTGTACTCTGCTCTGGTTAGGCCGCACCTTGAGTACTGTGTCCAGTTCTGGGCCCCTCAGTTTAAGAAGGACATTGAGACACTTGAGCGTGTCCAGAGAAGGGCAACAAGGCTGGTGAGAGGCCTTGAACACAAGCCCTATGAGGAGAGACTGAGGGAGCTGGGATTGTTTAGCCTGGAGAAGAGGAGGCTCAGGGGTGACCTTATTGCCCTCTACAACTACCTGAAGGGTGGTTGTAGCCAGGAGGGAGTTGGCCTCTTCTCCCAGGCAACCAGCACCAGAACAAGGGGACACAGTCTCAAGCTGCGCCAGGGGAGGTTCAGACTCGAGGTGAGGAGGAAGTTCTTCACCGAGCGAGTCATTCGGCATTGGAATGGGTTGCCCAGGGAGGTGGTTGAGTCATCGACCCTGGAGGCGTTCAAGGGGAGATTGGACGTGGCACTTGGTGCCATGGTCTAGTCATGGGGTCTGCGGTGTCAGGTTGGACTCGATGATCCTCGAGGTCCTTTCCAACCTAAGTGATACTGTGATACTGTGATACTGTGATGATGCACTTAAAAATACGGAAAACATTCTACTTTGTACACATTGGAATTACCATGTGGTACTTTTTGTCATTAAGTATGTTTACAGTGAGGAGAGGTGTGAGACTCAGAAAAGAATCAGCTACTTATGTTGAAAACATGCAATAATTTTTTAGGCCTTACCTATATTTTTTTATATCTATTCTTAAGGGTGTTTCTATGTGAAAACACATCTCTGTATCTTGTGGAATTTTAGATAGCAGCTGACCAATAAGAGTGTGAAACTTTACATATGCACACATACACACACAAGCATATAATCTTGGGAAAAAAAAAATTGGCATCTTTCTTGAACTGAACATAGTAATAAGGGAAGCCTTAGGACTGGTGACACAACTGAAAATTCATGAAATAAAATGCTGAATGACAGAGGGCGAAATCAGCATAGTTTTTTTGGTAGTCATCATCTTTTCTATATGACATGGCTCACACAAGGCAAAATATCTGTGATAAAATATACCTTGTTACATCCTTTAATTTTTATTTCTGTCATGACACCTGATATACTGAAATTGCTGATTGTGTCTGGTTCTATGACAAGCCATAACTGTTTCCCTTTCTTCTTCTTTCCCCCACCTCTAAGAATAATTTAAACAGACTACAACTATAATCCATGTGACAATTTCTCACTCTACATATTTACAGATTATTACACCTATAGACATACAGATGTAGTTATGTGTGGTTTTCAGGCTCTAAATTTACTTGCACTGTACACAGTTTTGCATGCACCTCAACTGCTTATGGGTAGTACCATTGCCACTATATAAAAAAGACAGCTGAGGCTGGCAGGAACCTCTGGAGGTCATCTAGACCAAACTCCCACTCAAAGCAGTTTGACCTAGAGCAGGTTGTGTCTGGTCATGTTTTGAATACCACCAAGGAGGGAGGCTGTGCTGTCACCCTCAGAGTAAAAGAAAAACAATAATTTTTTCTTGTGTTTAAATAGAATTTTCTGTTTGTGCTATCTTGTCTAGTCACTGGGTCCTGTGGAGGAACATCTGACTGTCTTCTTCAGATATTTATAAATGTTGAAAAATATCTCCTCTAAGACATTTTTTCCTTCGGGATAAATAATATCAGCATTTTCAGCCTCTCCTTGTATGATAGATGCTCTAGTCCCTTAATCATCTTTGTAGACCTTTGCTGTACCCAATCTGGTATATCCTTGCTTTGTATTAGAGAGTCACAGCACTGAAAATGTGTCTCACCAGGATAGACCAGAGGGGAAAGATCATCTCTTTCAACCTGCTCTTTTCAACCTGTTGACAGTGTTCTTCCTAACACAATCTATGGGTCTCTTGGTCTTCTGTGCCAGAAGGCCACATGGGCCCGGACTGATGTTCAATTTGCTGTCTACCAGGACCCCCAGGGCCTTTTTGACAAAACTCATTTCAGCCAGACTGCAGCCTGTAATGATGCATGGAGTCACTCCTATGAAGGCACAGGACTTCATGAGGTTCCTACCAGCCCATTCTTCTAGCTGGTCACAGTCCCTCTGAATAACAGCACAAACATATGGTGTATCAGTTACTTCTTCCAGTTTATCTATGGTGTCCAAACTTGCTGGGAGTGTACTCTGTCCTATCATACAAGACATGAATGAATATGGTATCTCTTTGTGGTTAAACAGCAGGGAATGGTATTGTTCATTCAGTAATAGGTTAGGTCTGTACAAAGAAAAGGGTGAGGGCAGGAATGATCTCAACTATTAACAGAATGTCAGACTTTAAAGAAGCTGACCAAAACCAGAGAGCTGTATTAACCTCTTCCACACCAAGGAAGGTGTGACCTGGACAGAGAATAATTGAAAAGGGATAGCAAACCCAAATAATTATTTTTAAATTTTCTTTAAAAAATAAAAAAGAAATCCACAATAGAACTCTCACTTTACTAAGGTCACACAGAAACACATTCCAGTGTCTAGGGAATTTTCCTTCACTGTAGTTTGAGATGGAGTGGCAAAGACCTTGCCTACAAGTGGAGAAAGGGGAATATCTTTAAAATATCATTTTGACAAAATCACAAACAAGTGTTTATGTACACTGGCAGCTACTGCTTTTTAATGAGTAATGGGATATCATTTGGCATTGTTTTTTACTGTACTTTTGTCAGCTGCAGAGTAAATAATATCTGAATATAAGAAAGTGAATAACTCAATTGCTCCCAAATGAGGAAACATTAAAAACAAACAAACAAACTACAACAACAAAAAAATCTTAAACACCAAAAGTCCAAGCTGGTATAGTAAAAAACTTTATTCCATTCTAATTTATGATTTTAAGTGTTCACATTTTACCAAAAAACAAAAGAAAAAAAAGCAAAAAAAGGTTTGTGTCATGGTAGTGGTGGAAAGAAAAAGATCTCTGTTGGCCCTGAGCGCTACCAGAGTGCCAAAAAATGATGAATGAAGCCAGAAATCCAAGATTTTTTATTTTTTAATTTTCCCAGTTTCTTTTAAGCATCATGGCCCCAGCTGTCTCTGAAGTAGATTTGAATTATACATTGATGTTAATGGAAGCACTGTGATACCTTGAGTAATTGAAATATTCTAGAAAACATCACTCTTCACCGTGAGTACAGTTCTAAAAGTAGATGGCTTGGAACCTATGTTTGTACTGTGGACACCGTATTTATGTTGCAGTATGACAACATGATAGCAAGTCTAGTCTAGCTGTATCTGGTGCAGCATCCGTCTTGCTATTAGAGTTTCTGACAAGCTTAGCATTTGTGCTCTTGAGAAAATGATGAAAAGTGAGATTTTGGATTTTGTACTTTTAGACCTGAGAAGAAGGTAGAACTGTGCCCTAGAGGTGACCCTCATAATGTAAAAAAGAACTGATTTTATGACCTTTGAGTTTGTTTGTGATTTCTTCTCTTTCCACCTCCAGATTTCCATACCAACAGGACTTTGAATCAATTACTTCATTACTAAAATAAAGACTTCAGGTAACAGGAAAGATAAACAGTACTGAATTCCATGACTCTCATATCTATGGTAAATACTGAATATATGTGGAGTCACCTTAGTATATCATAAGTTTACTTTAATGATCTTTTATGTACATGTGAAAGAAATATGTTGTTATTTAAGCAGTACAGTATATGATTCTGAATTGAAAAAAAATTAAATACAGTATGAATTTTAACAGTTCACAATTAGAGACATAGTTATGCATATTGGGACTCAGTGGGCTGGATTACTAGGTCAAATAACAATAAAAGGTGAGAGTTTTGTTTTAAAATATGTTCTAATCACAGATTTTCAAAAACCCAGAGTCCTGTTTAATGTTTAACCACCTAAATACATAGTTTATTTTTTGAGAATGGAGAGTTCTTATTCTTCTCAGTGGCAATGATGTTCCTTAGAAAAAAAATAAATGTTATTTTAGCTTTTTATATAGGAACAGAGATGGGAAGACAGTAATTACTGAGTCATTGAATGCAGTGTTCCATTCTCTTTTATCAAGGCAGCACAACTGTCATCTCTGCTTTTCAGCATGAAATAGAAAAAGACAAATCTATAAACCTATCATTAGGCAACCTTTAACATGGCTTTGATATTTTCCCCCCTTTTCATCACTTAAATAAAATTAACATGTTTTATTGTTACTGCTTCTGAAAACCTGGTACCAGTTGTGTCACTGGACTGATCACAGTGTAGCTTAAACTTATTGGCTTCAGAGGCATTAGGTGGCATTATAGTAGAATTGCATGACGCATGGTTCAGACCACTTCTGAAATACCATTAGAGCATTTTGGTTGCAATTTAAGAAATATACAAGATAACACAGTGTATCATAGACATTGTCCAATACATTTTGGCACTTACAGTTCTAGTTACAGTCTTGGAAGTAGGGAGAAAAAAAAAAAAGAGAAGAGAAAATGGGCTATACACCTTAAAAGAGTCTATCTTACTTCAATTAGTCCTATTTGAGTTGATATAGTTTGCTGAATCATCTGCCACCCTATAGCACTGGAAATGTCATTAGTGTGTTTTGCTGCCTATAGAAGGAACTTATAGTCTATGTTATTTGATAGTTAACTAAAGTGTACAGTTTCCCTTTTTTCCCTTTCATGGCCAATTAACTTCTCTTATTAACACCATCAATTTTGTAACTACTAACCAATGTTTCTCCATCAGACCAAGAGTTAGAAGCTGATCGCAAGCTAAGTCTCTGTGAACTCTGCTAATAAAATGGTCCTTCTCAACACTGATGAGGGTCAGAAGATCGTGAACTCAGGGATTCCTATTCACTTAAGGCTAAGCGAAATAATTTTACACACAAGCTAAGAAGCATGTGCATTCAAGTGTAACTGCCAGAGTTTTGAAACTGGCTATGGTGTGCACAGCATGGTATGGAATGTGGCATTTCTTGGTGTCAGACTGGCTCCAAGGACTGTATATTATTGCACCAAGGCTGCTGTAAATTTGTCAACCATTCCAAGGGGTCTGTTCCAAAATCAAAGGACTGGCATAATGTAAAGACCTGTGCTGTATGTCATTCTTCATCAGCAAATTAGAATGTGGGATGATTGAAGATGATGCTCAGAGGTAATGGTGTAAGCTTCACTCTACTGGAAATGGGGGAAATTCCTCAAAAGTAGAATGGAGAATATTTCTTATTAATGTTCAAAATCATGGGAGGCTTTACAAAGAAAGAGAGAGATTGACTTTAGGATCGGAAGGAGTGTTTACTTAAGGATTTGGTCATAGCTGGCAGGTAAATACAGAGGCCTAAGTAACATCATTATTTAAGAAAGGAATGTGATCTGTTTTCTTAGAGAGGAGTGGCTGATTACATCTGTAAAGCTGATTACATCTGAGCTGATTACATCTGTAAAGAAAAGGAGAGAGGCAGAGGCAAAGCTGCAATGTAGAAGAGACCACTGAATTTTCTTGGAAACCCTTTTATTGTTTTAATGAGATGTCTATGTTTTCAAAGCTCAATAACTTCCATATGATGCATGTATCAGGTGTGAGCAGAACCTGAAATGACCAGGAGATTAAGGATTCAGACTAGCCGTGGCATGATGCACTGATACTCATGGTATTTACTTGGTTGGTGAGAGAGTCACACTTGCAATTATCATACCCTACTCACAACAGATGCTTACATTTCTTATGTTTGTTTCAAATTAACACTTCTCCTTAGGACACAGATCATCACAGAGTAAAATCTACTCATTCATCTTTGCTGGAGGCCTTCTACCTTTCTAAATAATTCAATATGTGATAAACCACTGGACTTTCTTGGTCTGAACTTCCAGCTTCCCAAAATCAGGTGAAACAGCTGCACTCTTACTAATCTATTTCTTCCTATTATTCTCTCTCTTTTTTTCCCCTCCCTTCTCTTTTCAAATTTTGTTTCACAGAGAGTGAAAGTTTTAAATCACAAAAATGATTTCCTAACGTGCTCTGGCAGGCATGATGGTCTTGTCGTGGTGAGGTGGTTTGGGTTGTTTTTGTAGATTTATGTGTTTCTTGAGCTGTGTAAAGATAAGATAAATTTTATCTCTGTTAAAATGTATATATCCAGAAATTGTATGGCACAGGAGCTGCATGGCAAAATGGAGAGACACATCAATGGAATCTCCTCAAAGTAATAAAGTTTACCTAGAGACAGGATCTGAACAAATGAATTTAATATCAAGCAGGTGAATTTGGGCAGACAAATCTCTGTGGCCTTAGAAATCCCAAGGATTAGCCCAGCTGCTTCTAGGTAAGAAAAAAATTTCCACTAGAATTAGGATAGTTAATACATAGAAATCAGGTCCAGAGTTTATAAAAAATAGTTAGGTTTTTAGAGAATTGCTGCCTCAGGTGGCATATAATAATATTTTTTAATCATAAATGTTTTTTTACAAATTCTAATTTCTCTATGGACACATCTTTATTTGTTCAGTTTTCCCAAGAAAAATCTCCCTTTGTTCACATAAATATTTGAGGACAGAGGAGGTCAGACTAGATGACCTTTGGAGGTCCTTTCCAGCCTGGACCATTCTATGATTCTAAGTGCAAAGTCCTGTACCTGGAGATGAACAATCCCATGCCCCCGTATATGCTGGGGGCTGCCTGGCTGGAAAGCAGATTTACAGAGAAGGACCTAGTGGACTCCAAGTTAACCATGAGCCAGCAAAGTGCACTTGTGGCAGAGAGGGCTAATAATGTTCTGGGCTGTATTAGGAAAAGTGTTGCCAGAATATTGATGAAGGAGGTTCTTCCCCTAGACTTCTTCCCCTCTAAGCACTGATGAGACCACAGCTCAAGTATTGTGTCCAATCCTGAGTACTTTATCCCTTTCAGAGATACAGTTCTGTATATCTCTCTCTATACACTTCCTGTATGGATGTACAGTCCTGTTCTGAGAGATATATTGGAGTTCAGCAAAGGGCCATAAAGGTGATGTAGGAACTGGACCATCTCCCATACAAGGAAAGGCTGAGAATGCTGAATCTGCTCAGCCTAGAGAAGAGAAAACTTGGCAGAGAATGTGTCAATTTGTACAGATACTTGAAGGAAGGTTGCAAAAGAGGTGCAACTAGGTTCTTTTCAGTGGTGTCCAGTGCCAGGACGAGGTAATGAGCACCAACTGAAACACAGGATGTTTTACACAGGACTCAGGAAATACTTTTCTTTTTTTCCTGTGAGGATGACTGAGCACTGCACAGAGATTGCCCAGGGAGGATATAGAAATATTTAAGAGTCATTTGCACATGGTCTTGGGCATCTGGCTCCAGGTGGCCCTGCATTAGCTGGTGGTTGAACCAGGTGACCTCCAGAGGTCCCTTCCAACCTCAGACATTCTGTGATTCTGTGATTGCTTAAACAGTACAGAATTTAAAGCACAGCAGACACATTCCCATAGCAGAATGTTTGAAAAAGTGTTATCAATACATGACATTCCCTACTGTCACCAGAGGATACGAATCTTTACACATTGTGGATGTTCATACCAATATCCACTGTTCAGTAAATAAACACCACTCATTTTCAATCTACTTGTAATAGCTCTTGCACACTTTTTTTTATGTTGCAAAAGTATTGAGATGTCTCACTTTTTAGAATAAGCAATAAGAATAGGACAGTTGGACTAGATGATTTTAGAGGCCTTTTCCAACAGAAACAGTTCTATGTTTCTATGAAACTGAAAAAAAGGAAATTAACAAAGACGTAAAGGGAGTTGAAAAAGCAGATTAACTTGCTTGTATTGACATTACTCTTCCAGTAGGATACCTGTGTGATCTAAACTCAAGTTGATTTTGAACTTGATTATCACAGCTAATGCAGTGTTAGGGTGATCACAACTAGATAGTGCATTTTAATAGATAACAGCACCACAGTAATCTGAAGTATGTATTTTATATCTATTTTTCATGCAGGAGAGATGTACAATAGTTGCTAAATTTATCATGGCTTCTAATAGAACTGTACGAAACAGGGATGAAGATGAACATGAGTTTGCAATTGCTTTTTCAGTTTAGCTGTAGTCCTTTCTATACCAATTTACTGTCATTTTGACAAAAAAAAAAATTGCAATTTCCATAAAAGGAGACCTGTTCTGCAGGGTTGGCACACACGTTTATTAAGTGTGTACTTCCAGATTGATATATCATTTACTAAGTTTTATCTACATTTTAATGTACCTTTTACAAATTCCTGAACCTGCATCACATGGAATAAATTATTCAAGATGAAGGTTTTCAGAGTGTTTGAATGTCTCTCACACTTGTTGTCACAGACCAAATTTTCTCATGCTGTTTCAATTCACTCATACTGCAAACTAAATTATGGATAAATTCATGATTCCCAGAAATTCTTCACACATACCTGGTCCTAGGTCAAGCAAATATTGTGACACTGTAGGACACTTAAGGACATTTCCAGAGGCTCTAAGGCTCCTCAAATTGTATGTAATTTGCATAACTCACAGTGAAAATTAATTTAATATAACATATCTTTAGAAAACTATCATGGAAGGGAAAAACTGGCAAAGTATGTTCCAAAAATCAGTTTAGGTGTGTCTGGATAGGGATAGAGCAGTGTCACATTATGGGTAGAAATCTGCCTGTCTCAGAGCCCCAGGACTCTTACTAAATCCAATAAAACTAACATTTGCCTTTTTTCCAGTACCCCATTGAGGACACAATGAAGTTCAGAAAGTCAAAATAATAGATAGGTTAAATTTATTAAAACAAAAAAATGCAACAGATTCTGTATTACTGGCACACTAGCTGCATGTGATTGAGCTCAAGTTCATAAATCTGGGTAATATTTGACAAAGCTGGAGATGCAAATCTTTGCAATAGCTCTAATGTATAATAAAAATGGTAATGCTAGCAACAGTTAAGCCATATATTAAATGTGCACCTCTTACCAAGGAGACATCCCTTTCCTGGATGGAGGAAAAGCAGCGCAGCCTGTCAATCACCCTCATCTCTGCTAAATCCTGTTTCCTTCCCTCCCCTCCAAGATCTTCCTCTTTTGTTTTTTCATAACTTAACCCCAGCTGTTTCTGCCTTCTAGGTGGTGTTTAAAGTTATTTGGGTGGTGAATTGAGTAACATAGTCATGTATGTTTAACATGTACTCTGTCTCATTATCATACTGAAGGTTGTCAGCTTTAATATTAAAATTTCAGTTAGTTGGGCAAGGGTCTCAGTTTTAGCTGAAACAAGGCTGTTTTATTTTCCAAAAGCCTCCTACAGACATTTGGCAGGCCACATTTGCAGATCCTAATTTCCAGAGAAAACATAAACATCTCTTGATTGTAAGCATCTCAACTTTGCTTCTGAAGCATGCTAAATTAACTTACATTCCTGCCCCACAGTAAGCTGGGCAGTTATCCAAAAAACAGTTAAACTGAAAGGATTCATATATATTACAAACAGTTTGGCAGACACAACTTATTTACAGGTTCATGATGTCATTTGAGAATTAATACTACTGATGTGTAACTAAATCTAAGTTAAAATGATGATTTAAAATACACAATCTACTCACTGATAAGGTGAGGGCACTCAAACCCAGGAAGTTACTTTGGATGGCATCCTGATCCAAACAGGGAAGCCTCTGACTGCAGACCCACTTCTCTGAGGAAGACCAGCTCAAAAAGGCTTCCCATCAGGCTCCATCAGGTTTCTGGCCCAAAGTCAGACTGGAGCTTGTGATGATATCCAGCTTTTACAAATTGTGTGGGTCTCCAAGTCAGGCTTATTGGTTGAGGTGGTCTTTGGTAGGTTCAGGTATCTGGGCTACATAACTGGGGCTTCGCACCTGCCACAAGAACATACTTTTTAGCAGCTGGAGTAAAAATTTGAGGAGAGCCTGTCAAGACTCTGAGAGGATAAGGTGAGCTGAGGCCGTGACGCAAAGTATCACAATCGTTCAACAGGTAGGGCAAGAAAATCTAATCCTGTAGCAAAACTGCCTGCCTGGAGTCAGCAGAAGAGTTATGTAGTCTCTGGTAGTTTGCAGCAGTGGAAGGACAGCTGAACCAGCAATTCTTATCAATCAGGCTCAAAACTACAAGGCATTATTGACCTAAATAAAACAGTTCTCCAAGTTAGTTTGGTTGGACTGCACAGTCCACACATAACTGAAGGAGAAAGACAGTGTGTCACCAGCACCACAAGAATATGCTGCAAAACCACAAGGGAACAGAAATCATTGAGTGTCTATTTGGTTGTGAGCTATGCAATCTGTGCTTCTTAAAACTGGGCACAGACTGACTAGATATTTATGTTAATTATGTCTGTGACTTGCCTCCTAATGACTGGCTATAAATGACAGTACATGTTTCTTTTATCAAAAACTACCACAGCTCCATAAACTGTTTTAGCAATGTTCAATGAATCTTTACTGAGTTCCAGCGGAACTCCTATGAAACCTGTTTCAAGTCCTTTGCAGTCTCTGCTACTGCTTCTTTGGGGTCTTTGCAGAATCATTGTTTCTAGGGGGACTGCCTCTGCAGATTCTACCTATCTGACTTTAAGAACTGGTTGTCATCTACCTTTCATTTTCCTCAGACCCTCATCTTCAGGGTTCTGTGCTTCACAGAAAAGAGGAGCAACCTTTTTGATAGATGTAGTCTTTTAAAGTTCATGAAGTACCTGTGTAGAATTGAACTGTAGATCCACTTTATAATGGATTTCATACTTTTGTATTTCTGTTACGCTATGCGTTTTTTGTGTCTTTATCAGTTTTTCTTGCCACACTTTACAATTTGTTCTACTGTCTGCTACAGTTCTGCTAAATTGAGTATCTGCTTTCCCCTGCTAAATGCAATTTCAGTGTGATATACTGTGCTGTAAAGGTGATGCCCTTAAGTTTAGTGGAGCTAAACACTTACAACCTCTGTAACCTTTTGAATTGTCTTTTAAGTGTCTTAATTTCTTGTTCATCAAAATGCTCAGTCACAGTTAAATGCTGAAATATAGTCTCTCCTGGGTGTGTGTGTGTGTGAAAGCTCAAAGAGTTTTCAGGACTCTCTTTTGTTCCTGTAATTGTGAACTATCACAATAAAAAATGTAATTTCACATGCTATAAATACAAATTTAATGTACACTCATGACATATTGCACCTTGCTCCTTAAATATATTGCAAACATGCACTTGAAACATGGCTGGAAAGCTACCCAGTAGAAATCAATTCTATAATTCTGAAAGCTTTCCATGTTTGGTTCTCCTGGAACCCAATCTCAAAGAAATGTGAAGAATAATACAATATCAAACTGTTTTAGCCACTCTCTGTAAATATAGACCAAATTTGTAATTGTTTACCACAGCTTCAGGATCTCTCTAACTTTTCCATTTAACCTGCTGGTGAATACTTAGCTTATTTATAAGCTTAGCAATTGCAACAAATGTAACCAACTTGATTCTCATTTTGATGTCAGTTCATGATCAGGTTATTCTTCAGGAAGAACTATTTCCACCCATCCACAAAGGCATTTTAAAATGAGATTCTAATTGTCTTGTTTTCTCATCCAAAAGCTCACACCTAAATTTCTTATCCAATATTCACTTCAGTATCAATATCCAGTCTATAACTCAGACGTGCTCCTTCCATGTGTGGGTCAAGAGATCAGCCTCCTGTCACCTCTAGTTGCAGCTTTTTAAGGTTTAGGTTCCCTCTACAAGTCCTTTTCAGATTTTTGTTGCGTGATTTTTCTCTTAATATGGAGCACTGATGTGCCTGTTACATTGCAAAATATTGCTAAGTTTGTGATGTCTGACTACAGATATTGGATGTTTGGATCTGTGCATGTTTCTACAGATGATGCGCTTTCTGTCCATCACAGTTTCTTGTTATTCTGTGATGTTTCTCACTTTATTTTGTTTTTCCATTTTCCAATTTCCTCTTGTGATAATCTGTTTATCCAGTGCAACTGCACCTGTTTTCTTCTAGCATCTTTTTGACATGTCCTTGCTGCCTTTCCTGCTTCAAGTTTCTATCTTGTAACTGTCATGCCAGTAGTTTTGTATCTTTGATTCCAATCACTGTTTGATCTCTTCTAACAGAATCAGTCAGTATGCCATAATTACATGGCTGACTTGTTAAATGACTGTCAATCAAACATTCTTCAATTTCAGAGAAATGAAAGGAATTCTCTTCTTCAAGAGGCACATGACAATGATGTCCTTCAAAAGTTTCACTTTTCTTGGTACAGTATTTTTCCTGTACTCTCAGAGGCAGTTCTTCCATTCCCCCTTAATATCATACTAAAAAGAAAATGGAGAACTTCAGTTATTGCTATATTTTTAAAAATAGCTACCTTTTGTGAATTCTTTTGAGTCCAGTTCTTCATGCATAAATTCAAAAGCCTGCTTAAATCTTCTCCATGACCCTGTAGCATTGCTGGAGAACCTTAGTAACTTCTCACTTTCAATAGTATTCTTCTGTCTGTCACTATTTCTTTGAAAACTTAATGTTTCCACAGCTCACTTCAATATAATGCAACAGCTGTAATATGTCTGGTTCTGAAGTAACCGCTGTGAGGATTGAAACACTGCTTCTGTGTGATGAAAATTTTTTTGCTTACGTAAAATATAACCAACACATCAAACCTTTTCAAAAACGTACTGAGGAAAGTAATAAAGCTGACTTCTTTCCAATAAAATTATTCTGTTAAACTGCTGCTCTAATCAGTCTTACCTTAAAATGGGGTTATCTTTTCTTTTCTGTTTTTATTTTCAATAACTCACCCCCTTGTCTCTTGTTCTCGGTGTTCCAAAACTGCACCCTTCCTCTGAAGCTGGTATATGTCTTTCTATATCAAAATTTCACTGTTGTGAAAAGCACAGTCTGATGGTGATGTTCAGCTAAAACCAAAACAATAGTCATATCCCACCTTAAAATCAGAGCTATAACTGCCTGAAGGAGGATCGTTTGCTTCAAGGTGACACTGAGATAAGGTACATAACCAGCTCAGATTGTAGGGAAAGTATTCATGCAGGGAAACATCATGGCTGTCATTTTAGATGGTATGATTTATTATGCCATCTCTGTTCATAATTTTTAGTGAACTCTATACAGCCAGAGTGAATTTTTTTTAACAAAGCCTAGAAAAAAACCAAGGGATAATTTTGTGATTGCTGTTATATAACAGTGAGTGATTCAGTCCAGTTTGCCATTTTGGTCCTACTATGTGAAATTGGAATAGATCACATTAGGAATATCTACAAGGTTTTCTGACTAGAGTCTCTGATGGACCTGAGGTGAATCACATAATAAAATTTTAGAGCAGCTAACAAAGTATCAAAAAGGTCACTATTTAGGTCATCAGAGTCTTCGTTCACCTTTGCCCTGAATCTCTTAAAGATTTTTGGGTCTAGCCCTTCATCTACCAGGCTGGGAGTTTCAAAATCTGCTGTAATGCTTCATTTAGGACACCATGGAGAGATAGAAGACAAAAAAAAAATAATAATCTTTTGTTCTCTGAGTTAATGAATCTCAGTAACTCTGAATCTACATCCCAGTGTGCCCTGGTTTTACTGGGACAGAATCACAGGCCAGCCATGGGCTGCAGGCCATTAGCAGTTCTGAGTCAATCAGGGCAGCTGACCAGAGTTGGCTCACAGGTGTATCCTGGAACATAAATGTCACGCTCAGTATAAAAGAGGAAGTTCGATGAAGTCTAAGACTATTTTGCTTGGGCTCTTTGTGATCCTTCTTTTCTTCCTTCTCTTGTTGTTGA